>NC_091743.1:54395978-54695978 GCF_043380555.1 Nothobranchius furzeri | reverse complement strand
CAGCTACAGCAAGCTAAGACCGAGCTGGAAGAGACTACTGCTGAGGCTGAAGAGGAGATCACCGCACTGAGGGTAGGAGGGGTTTACACATTCAAAATGCTTTCAGAGATGGTTCTGATCTCTTCTGTCCTGAGTTGGAAGCAATCGTTCCAGAAGTGTTGGCGTGTTAGTTGCAAGTTTGCAAATGGTTAGACTGTCACTAAGTTTTTTTCATGTTTGGAGAGATGAGATGAGGTAAAATATCCTAATGAGGCATGTTTATTGTTATTGTAGATGTAGTCCAAATATGCATGCATTTTTAACATTGTTTATCTTTTAAAACTGTTGTAGAAATGCGTCATTTCTTATAACATGTTGTAATTAAACTTTGTTTTGTTTTTGCTTTTTATTTGCTCCTGATCTGATTCTCGCAGAACCACAGAGATGAGATTCAGCGCAAATTTGATGCCTTAAGAGACAGTTGCTCAGTAAGTCTCTCTTCTCTTCTGTAAAACCTTCGATGGTGCAGGATTTCTAATTCCATTGTGAGAGTTTGTCTCCTCCAGATCATTTTGGTGAACTCGAATACAATAGCACAGCACATTACTGATTCCTTTGTGAGCCTTGACTGTTTTGCTAAGCTAACCGCTCTGCCTGTTTGTTTTGCCTCAGGTGATCACTGACCTGGAGGAGCAGCTTACCCAGCTGAGTCAGGAGAACGCCGAGTTGAACCGCCAAAACTTCTACTTGTCAAAACAACTCGATGAAGCTTCAGACGAACGGGAGGATAAGCTGCAGCTCAGCCAGGAGGTGGACCGCCTCAGGAGGGAGGTGGCTGACCGTGAGATGCACCTCAACAACCAGAAACAGGTATTAAACACTTTTCCTCCGATAGTAGACAAGGTGCAAAGATGTTCTCAGCAATGCAATTAAAAGTAGCTGAGCCCACAAAAATGACATGTTATTAAAATAGCTACATGTCATTTAAACCATGTGAAACTGCAGGCAATAATCATGTGGTGCTGCCAAAAGCTGTGAAAGATGTTCCCTTGAGTCTGTCCTTTCGTTTCTGGTCCCAGAACATCGAGACACTGAAGACAACATGCAGCATGTTGGAGGAGCAGGTGGTGGAGCTGGAGTCTCTAAACGACGAGTTGCTGGAGAAGGAGAGGCAGTGGGAGGCATGGAGAGGTGCTCTGGAGGATGAAAAAACTCAAGCTGAAAGACGCACCCGGGACCTGCAGAGACTCCTGGATAATGAGAAGCAAAACAGGTAATATTTAGATTATTTTTATGCTTTAACAAACAATTGTAGCACATAAAACATTGCAGCAACGTGACATAATGTTTTGCTATTTTTCTTTTAGGCTTCGTGCGGAACAGCGCAGCACTGAGTCTCGACAGGCTGTAGAGCTGGCAGTCAAAGAGCATAAGGCAGAGATTCTGGCCCTACAGCAGGCTTTGAAGGAGCAAAGACTGAAGGCTGAAAGTCTTTCTGATACTGTGAGTTTGTCACATTTACCTTTAACCCTTCTTTACACTTCTGAATTAATCAAGATTAGTTTTATACGATAGAGAGAGTTCTAAACTAAGGCTTAAATGAAATTAAATAAAAATACACTACAACTTATAAGGGGCATAAAATGTTTCATGCAAATACTGTTTGTTCAAACTTCAGGTGAAATCCCTTAAATAGCTCAGACTGCAGAAGTCCAACAATGATGGAATAGATGAGAAACATAAAATATTTAAATCACTTTGTCACCTTTTGGGCCCTGAAAACTCTTTTCTTATTGCTTTTGCAGCACATTCCTAATTTTGTCATTTGTTATTGCGATTATTTATTTTTTATTTATTTTGCACTTGATACATTTTCACCAACATCTCAGACGGATGAAGATTACCTCTTTATTTGCCCGTCTCTAACTCTAGCTGTGAGTTTTTAAGGTTCCTGTAAGTTCAGCTTTCTCTGCCGCTGCAATCCTATTTTATAAAATGTGTTCATGGCTGGCTTGTGTCACCAACTGACACACACTCACATGTTATCACAGCTCAATGATCTGGAGAAGAAGCACGCCATGCTAGAGATGAACGCCCGCAGCCTACAGCAGAAACTTGAGACGGAGAGAGAACTGAAACAGAGGCTGATGGAAGAGGTATGAAGTATAATCAGGACGTCTGTTTGGGGTGCATCTCCATTTAATGCAATAGATTGTGTTACTATTCAGAAGTGGTCAAAATCAGGTTTTCTTTCTTGTTTTGATTAAATTGTGTCTCCACAGCAAGGAAAGCTTCAGCAGCAGATGGACCTCCAGAAAAGTCACATTTTCCGTCTGACTCAAGGTCTTCAGGATGCCCTCGACCAAACGGATATGCTGAAAACGGAGAGGACCGATCTGGAGTACCAGCTAGAAAATATACAGGTGTTTGGTGTATTTCCTTCATTTTCAGATGGAATACGGTGGTCTCTCAAGGGAGGGAAATTCTCCCAGTTATATATTAAAATTGTGTAACTGATGTTGGCAAGTAAAGGAGATCTCAGCTGGATGATGATGATAAAACCTGATTCATGTGTTCCCAAAGGGACTTCTCTTTTTAAGTTGTCTCCAGCATTTCCTTCTCTGAGCTTCCGATTTCCGTGCTGCTGTAGGCTGTATACTCCCATGAGAAGGTGAAGATGGAAGGGACCATCTCCCAACAGACCAAACTCATCGACTTCCTGCAGGCCAAGATGGACCAGCCCACCAAAAAAAAGAAGGTCTGGGAAAATATGTAGCAATTATGTACAAACCATATTAGGTTAATAATCGGCTCCAAGGGAAAGATTTTTACTGTAAAAACATTTGATCTAATGTATGAATTAGTACAAATTCATCACCGTTTTCTGCCTGTACAGGGTATATTTGGGCGGAAGAAGGAAGATGTCGGCACCACCACTAATGGAGCCTTGGCTCAACAGGCTCAGCCAGCTGTTCCCATGCAGTACGGTGACATGAAGCTGGCTTTAGACAAGGAGCGCTCAAGATGTTCAGAGCTAGAAGAAGCTCTGATGAAGATGAGGATAGAGTTACGAACTCTTAGAGAAGAAGGTAAGAACTAGACTAGTATGGGTTTTTCTATAGCTGATGTCAATATCTAGAGGTGAAGGTCCGCCAATGGCCGACGCTTCTGATTTTTTGGGGATGATTTTTAATAGCTGATATCTTTTTCTGCCTTATTTGCTAAAATGTCACTAATAATAACAGAGGATGTGTTTCTGAACTTTAATCAGATTTTGAACTCTGAATTTTATTAACTGTTAAATCTTAAATTTGTGCACTGTGTGATTGTATAACAATGAAACAAATCAATAAACTGAACAAGTATTAAATATAAAACGAGTAAATAAATAAAGAAGTTATAAAGGAATGTCAGTTCACAATAATGTTGGAGCATTTATTAAGCAGATGTTTCTCAGCAACATTAACATACATTTACATACAATTTGACAGCAGCATCGGGCTGCTCGCAGATGTGCCTGACTAAATCGGCTCTACTAAAGAGGTATATTGGCTGATCTCGATTTATATTAAAAAGCTAACTATCCTCTTTATAAAATTGTTAGGAAAGCCTGGGAAGATGACAGCCACAAAAAACCCAATCATCGATATACTTAATGTGGGGTTAGGAAATTGAGTGCTTTAAGAGCTCAATATATATTACCTCTACTTATGACCAATAAGCTGTGATGCTCTATCTAAATATAGAATATCAACCCTGCTTGGTCTTTACTGTGTTTATCAGAAGATTCTAGGATTCTTTATTCATTAAGGGATTATACACACTTCGTTTTGATTGAGAAAAGAGTCAGGTTTATAAAAGTAAGAATTTATTTTACAAACAATTAAAACATGACAGGTTAACTAAGATTTACTGTGATGGATGGAACTAGATGTGATGTATGAAACCTATGTGTGAATGCGATGTTATCAGAACTTCCGTATCTAGGAGAGCTGAGTTCTGGATGTAAAAGAATTTGGTTGCGTTAAGCTATGAAGTTGATTATTATCAAAAACACATCCGACGCAATCTGTCATGTCTACATACCCACTCGAAGATCCTCGTGATAGATCCGGAATGTCGAAGTCCTCGGACTTCCAGGCACCGAGGTCCGTAGAAGAAACTGCGGCACTACTAGTCCGGTCTTAGAGTTGTCTCCGGGTCACAACAGACGGATGGAACCGCGCATCTGGGACTCTGAAGGAGTCTAAACAAGATCAGCTTGTTCTGCAGGAACTGTTTGCTGTATCAGCTTCGCAGGTGCAAAAAGATTTTGACGACGTGTCAAAAGCTTTGATGGTTAAAGAGGATTTTGCTTCAGATGGCCGGTCTGAAGCTTTCTCTAGAACTGATGAATCACCAGAGTGATCCAGTTTTAATGTTCTCATGTTATGATTTGTGTAGCCAACCAGAGGTTGACAAGTTGAGGAATATTACCAAGACAACTTAGAAACATGCCTTCTTTGATCCGGATGCTCTGATCTGGGGTAAAGGACTATCTATGTGTCAAGCGTTTAACTTAACCTTACTTTGTCCTTGTGTGAGTGCAAATGGTTATGACCTTGTCATATAAACATGCTGAAACGTATTTCAATCACTGTAATCATAACATAACATTCATTTCAAACTTCAATCATTGAAGCACAGATTAATGAAAGCATTTCATTATTTTATAATTATTATAAGTAGCAATAAACAAAAGTTTATTTAATGATTATTAAAAGTTTTAAAAGTTCATATTTAATTTAAGGAATCATTCTTTGATTTAGCAACTAATCTGAGCTGCGAGTGTTCCTTATTTAGAGGCATGACGAATCCTGTAGGACAATAAGGGAAGCTTAAACCTTGAGGAGAGAACATTATTGTTGACTATACGTTTTAATGTGTTCAGAGCTGCAGAGAGGCTCTGAGCTCCAGCTGATGGGATGAAGGCAGGCTGATTTAAAGGGAACACATGCAGTCTCGTGTCTCCATTTTGACCAGATGTTGAATGGTCAAACTGTACCTAAAAACTGACCATTGCTGGACGTTTCTTAAGAAGTTTTGTCCCAGAGCTCTTCTGACACCAATTATTGAACACAAAATGAGTTCTGCATCAGATCCTGTTTGCTCATTTTGTTCCTCTGGGACTCTGGGCTTGTTTATTCATGTTGTATGGGAATGTCCTGGGCTTCAGGACCTCTGTGTTATAATGGTCTTGTGTCCCTTTCCCCCTGGATCCTGTTGATCACTTATTAATTGATGACTCGCGAGTATCGCGTACGGAGAAACCCCGAGGAGTCTGGCTTGCAGATTTGACTGCAATGAAGAAAATCATTGCTCAGGCAGAAAATGGCTAACAACTTGTTTTGTGCACTGGCTTCAAGTTTATATGAACATTGCCTATATGGAACTTTCAGTAGCAATGGTCAGTAATGCCACTTCAGATACCACGCGATCTTAGATGGACTTAAGAGGCTACTTTCAGATTAACGATACAATAGACTGACTGGTGAACACTGGAGAATGGGTGGATGATTTGGAGGTTAAGTATAATGTTATAAGTGGGAATGTTGTTCATGAGTGTGAAGTATGTTATATTAAATTCAATGTTTCTAATAAAAAATAATTCATGACAAAAGAAATGTGTTGCCTTGCAGCTAAGTAACAAAGACCATGTTACCTAAACTATGTGTTTTATTGCATTTACTACATTGAAACAAGGAGCCGTTACCTCTTTGCGTGGTTGGGCTTTTATTTCTCATTAAAATATTATGAGTTGTACAAAACTGATAATGGGACACATTGCATCAAATATTTTCCAGACATGGTTTTTAATTGTTTTGTTTTTTGGGGGTTACACAGCGGCTCATTTCAAAGCCCAGGAGCATGTGGCTCCTTCCACTCCAGCCCAGGCTCGGCACCAAATCCTCATGTCGGCCATCGTTAAATCACCAGAGCATCAACCCAACCCCAGCAGTCTACTGAACCCTTCCACTCGCTGCAAAGAGACCTCTACGCCTGAAGGTTGGTCGAATATGCAACACTAAAATATAAAAAAAAAACACTCTAATCAGGAATAGCTTGAACTCTTGATTTACAATTTTCCCTATAGGAACATTCAACCTGACGCTAACAAATGGACTCCTTGGTCACCTGTTTTGTTTGTGTTGTGTGTTTTGTGTGTAGTTTTTCAAAAGCTGTTTTCACAAAGCAGGTTTAGCAAGTCAAATAGTTTTTGGACAACACTCAGAATGTGTTAATCCAGGAATTCACTCCAGCAACATGAAGTACACAAAACAAAAACAAACCTTTTTTTATATTATTATTAAAATCGTAGCATTTTTAGTCATGTCTCAAAAAGCAGCGGCTGATTAAACCCACAGTGTTTCCATTTATCCAGGCTCACCTACATCATTAAGCCGAAACAAATGTTTAGAGTTGATCGCCATGGAAACTGAACTTTTTACACCTTATACTAGAACTGTCTGTTAGGTTGTGTCAGTGTAAAAATGCACTTACAAAATCCCCTCTGACACAAAAGTATCTGCATCGTGTGGAAGTGAAACGGTCAACACTGACTAATAAGAAACCATTTAGTCTTAAGCTGAACCCACTTTGTGAAGCAGGCTCGTACCGTCCCTGTGATGTTATTCACACTTAGCTTTTGTTGGACTGCCTTCTTCTTTGTGTCTCTTTCCTCTTGCTCCTCACAGAAAAGAGGAGGGTCACGTTTGAAAGTAAGTTAGCAGTCACTAGCTTGTGTTTACATTCACCAGAGCTCATCTCCCGGACATGCATGTGACCCTGTGCTGAAACCTGCCCATCATCACATCGGCTACGTGTTTTACTGTTTGTTGGCTCTCTGTAACTAAACCAGACTCTTTTCTTAATGCCCACCTTTGACATAATGTTCTTGTCTCTTTTCTCAATGTCTCATTTATGGAGTTGTGATATAGATACCCTAATTATCCTGCAGTATACTTTCTCTCTGAGGCATTTAATACATTTAATGCTTACTAGCATGTGCAATCAGATTTTGATTTGACCGTTTTAAGGTCCTGGAACGCTCATTTATACATATGCAATACCGGCAATTCAGATAATTTTCCCATGCTGCTTGACAATAATCCATCTAAGACTAGTCTTTGCTGGCTGCTGCAGTGATTAATCCCATAACTGACCATTACTGTGCCACATTTCACTCTCTTAGTAACTCTCGTCTCTGTGCACTTCTTCTACCCTCCTTTCGTTGCAGAGTTTGGACGTCGTGTGAAAGAAAGAATGCATCATAACATCCCTCATCGCTTCACTGTGGGCCTCAACATGAGGGCTGCTAAATGTGCGGTCTGCCTGGACACTGTTCATTTTGGACGACAGGCTGCCACTTGTTTAGGTCTGTATCATGCCCAGTGGGTGGGCAGATGGAATAGGGAAATATTTCTGAGGACATTTTATTGGCCAGGCACGACAAAGATGAAAAATTGTTCCTGTTACGGTCGTCAAATAGATGGATTAGATTTGTCTCTTGGGTCCTTTCCTGGGCCAATTTGATAAATTCTCAGATCAGTAGTGTATTTTTAGAATGAAACTCTTCTTGTTATAATGACTAATTAATTAATTATGAGAGCAGCAGAAGAAATTATTTGGGAGAATGTGTCATATTTAAAGGAACAATATGTGAGAAAACCCTACAGTGAAATAATCACAAAACAGTCTTAATGTATCAATCATGTTGGAAGGAAGGTTACAATGAAACAGATTAAATTCTCAGCCAGTTGGAGGGTTGTCGGTTTTTCTCCTTTTAAAAATGTTTATGATCAGTGAGCCTGTGAGGTACAGTGTCTGAGCTAATGCAATTCGACCCTGGCAGGCAGAAAGCTCCAGAGTTGTTTAAAGAGTTGTTTAAAGAACTTAATCCAGTAAACAGGAGCGACCCAGAAGTTATTCCTTGTACCTCTAAGAAGCCACAGCATCATTTTGCTTTATTTTTAAATCAGGTGAAGCAGGCTAGAGGCTAACGTTGACCTAACAATGCTAGTGGTAAATTAGAAGCAAATAGTCAACTCTAAAAATGTCTCAAGCTACTTTTTTAAACACCAAAAACTCGATATTACAATGAAAAGTTTGTGTGAAGAAGACAATAAGTCAATCGTGGTGTTTTACTTCCTTTAATGAGTCGTTCAGACCCATAGCAGCAAGATGGCAAACTACCACACTTCCTCTATCTGCGGGGAAGTCTTACCATAATAAGTGTAGTAATTGCTCCCTACCATAAAACATTCAAGAGAGCAAACACCAGATATAATTATGTATGTATCTACTTTTCAACTCACTGTTTATTACTCGTCTTCATTTGACATCTAGAATCTTCTGGTGCTGATCTGTAACACGCAACAGCCATGAAACTCATGGAACGGCAGCAAGAAAGCAACTTTTTGCTCAGAAAAATGGACTGTAGTAACTAAATTTGACCACAGGATGTCCTTACTTCATTCTTCTATATTGCTCCCTTACTTCTAAGAATACATCTGACGTGTAAAGGTTCCTTTACTTCTTTTATCTTCAAAAGGATTTCTAATAAGTGCTCTAATCAAGAGTTTGCTGTTTTGTAGAGTGCCACACCTTGTGCCACCCTAAGTGCTCACCATGTCTACCAGCCACCTGCGGTCTGCCAGCTGAGTACGCTACTCACTTTTCAGAGGCTTTGTGCCGAGAGAAGACCAACTCACCTGCACTACAGTTCAAAGAGGCCAGTGGGCATGTTCGCTTGGAGGGCTGGATGAAGCAGCCGAGGTACCAGTCTGCCACCGATGAAGTCTATCACAGGCATACTAAGCATGAGTTATAAACAACACTGTTACTGGTGTGGTTTTTAAGAATTGTATTTCTTTGTTTAGAAATGGAAAGCGTGGCCAGCAAGGCTGGGAGAGGAAATACGTGGTTCTTGATGGAACCAAACTGTCGATCTACGATAACGAGCCTAGAGAAGGTCAGTCCTCTTCTTGTCTGTCAGCAAAACGTCTCATGAGCCGTCAAATAAACTTTAATAAGACTAAGAAAACCGATTATTGGATGTAAACCTACAACTTATGGCGTCAACAGACCCTGTCTGGTCTTGCAATACATTGTGAGGAGCAACATTATTTAAATTTCCTTTTCTATACATAAAAACAATGTTAGCTTAAAACTCTGGCATGAAAGTCAGTGGGCGCTGCGCACTCCTTCAAGAATTGCAAGGGTTTTAAGTTGATGTTACGCGTTGCCCTATAAATCACAAAAAACTTCTAATGTATAAATATGTTCCTCTCTAGACTCTGTAAAGGCCGAAGAGGAGTTTGAGCTCTGTTTTCCAGATGGAGAGGTGACTGTTCACGGGGCTGTCGGTGCCTCTGAGCTGATCAACACTGCCAAGTCAGGTACAGAATCGGTAACAACGAGAATGCCACTCGGCATATCTGAGTCTGTCTTCTCTGAGGATCCATGTTTGTTCCTGTCCAGACATCCCGTATGTTTTGAAGCTGGAATCTCATCCCCACACCACATGTTGGCCAGGACAGACGCTCTACTTCATGGCTCCCAGCTTCCCCGATAAGCAGCGCTGGGTGGCGGTGCTGGAGTCTGTTGTGGCTGGTAGCCGTGGATCTAAAGACAGAGCTGAAGCTGATGCTGTAAGTGTCTTCACATTTAACACAAGTTCATTTCTTTTTGTTTCACGCTTTCAGGAGTTCCAAACTTAAACAGATTTTTTTATATATATAAGAGGTAGAACCACAGGCTATTGAGTCTTTACTACACATGTAATTAGTTTAAATAACAGCATAATTCAGTGGTTGTAGTTTTGCCTTAAATAAGATTGGTTAGATATGTTTAATGTTTTCATTCAACATCAGCCCGCACCTTCACTTCTTTTCTCCTCCTTCTCTTTCTCTGCATGTTCTCAATATTTACATCCCGTGTTTATTTGTCGTCTTCGTGTGATTAAACTGTGTGTGATTGTGTGTGACTGTGTGTGTGTGTGTGTCCATTCGACTTGATTATGTGGATCATATCATAGGCAGGTGTTTCTAAAAGACAGAAGAACCTATCTCCTCTGGTTCAGGTACAGTAAGAAGCTGCACGAATGCTTGAGCTCCAGTCGACCGACCGACAGAGCATGCATTAGCTGTTCACAAGTATGCATATGACACTGGTGCACGTTACTCAACAGAGTCCAGGGTCAGACAGTAAATGTGGTCAATGGGAAAGGCTGCCCTAAAAAAACTATTTATTTATAAACTGAATACATAGATATGTACTTTTAATGGTTTTACTTTATGAACTTTATTGCTAGTATTTACTTTTATTTAGGCTTTGAGTTATGACAACACTTAACACCCTCTGGGATTAATCAAGGATTTTTAAATTTGAACAGGCTGCTGCACACATTACACTTGGTGTCCTATGCTGTCTTGCATGCTCCTGCAAAAGCTGTGCTTAAGCCTCCTTTGTTGAAGTAAAAGCAGACCGTTGGTGCTTTTGTGTATTTTTTATTTTTTTTTATTTCCCTTCAACTATAGATGTCAGTGTAGTTTGGATTATCCTGAAACGGTCAGCTATTTTAAAAAAGAAGAAGAAAATGTTTCCCCTATTATTGATTGTTTAGAAATACAGAAAAATATTTAATAATTACATTCTAGCTGAAACTGGCACATAACATCCATATTTCCATCTCCTTCCATCCATAACTGTTTCATACATGTTGCTGCTACATTAGTTTATTCTCAGATTTACTGATTCAGGGTTGTTGGTTTTTTTTTGTTTGGTTTTTTCACTTCAGCTGTCCCCCAGACTCAGCCCTTTAGTGGCTCAGTAGCACATAAAAAGACTCGTATAGTGGGAAAAATAGCAAATAGAGACTTGTCTGGGTAATTTAATAATGTCCACATATTCAGTCCCAGTGTATAGTGTTTGCATGGCTATGATATAAGTAGCATGCTTTTCGACTGGTGGTCGACCGGTATTGGTTTTTACTATTGCCGATACCAATATGTAAAGGTCATGGTCAGCTGATGGCCGTTTTGTCCATTCATTTTAAGAGCATTAATTAAAGCAGATGTTATTTAGGAATGTAAAAATACACTTAAATTAGGCAGCAGTTCTGGGCTGCCTGGGGATGTGCCTGACTTTAAATCGGCTTTACTAAGGTACATTAGCCTATGCCGATATTAGGGCTGGGCAATGAATTGAAAATTTATTGTTATCAACATTTCTGACTCTCATCATGAGAATTGTTCCCATGCCAATAAAATTAATAAATAAAAAATGAAAAGATTTGTGTAGGTTGGCAACCTTCATGTCCCTTTAAGAAGCTGCACCACCTTGAGTCACTAAAAATGTGACTCAACGTAATGACAGCCCCATCTAATGGACAACTTTGTTTCTGCGCATACCTGTAGTTATCGTCCATTTATCGTTATCGAGGTGAAATCCTCAGTATATCGTGATATTGATGTTAGGTCATTTTGCCCAGCCCTAGCCGAAATGTAAAAAATGTCAAATATCGGCTGACCCCTGTTTTCGAGCAAATCTAGTAAATTAAATACAAAATCTTGCCTAACCAGAAAAAAAGTGATTTATTTGGTCTTAAGTACACATATTACTAGTCTAGTTCAGATGTCCACAGCTTATGTGCAAATTCAGCCTCACAATATGAACGCTTCACCAATGTATTGCTTGTAACGGCGCTCTGGCTGCCATCTTTGCTTGATTATCTTTGTGCTGTTTAATGCAACACATTTCTGGAGGATATTTTTAACCTGTCTCTTTGTCTCCTTGTTTCTTGTCTCAATAGAAACTTCTGGGGAATTCTCTGCTGAAGCTGGAGGGCGATGATCGTTTGGACATTAACTGTACCCTTCCTCTCACTGATCAGGTATATGGATAAAATAAGTGTGCAGCATTGGATCTCTTCTTCTGAATGCTTTCTTTAAGTTTACATGATTCTCACATCTTTCTGCAGATTGTCTTAGTCGGCTCGGAGGAGGGTTTATATGCTCTCAACGTCATAAAGAACTCTTTGACCCACATCCCTGGCTTGACCTCAGTTTTCCAGATCCAGATCCTAAAGGAGCTTGATAAGCTGCTGATGATCACAGGTACGTAAATACCAAAAGTGCATCATAACTGTTGGCTAATTTATTTATCTTAAAATGATTTTAACCCTTTCCAAAACAACCTGACCCTATGTGAAAAGTAATCGTTCCAGGAATGAGAATGCCCTTAAACGGGTCGCTGATGTTGGAAAATCCCCCGTGTCATTAGAAATAAAACAGCTCAGTGAAGAAGAGTTTAAGTTCCTCATCGCAGGTGTGAGGCACTTGTTCCCATTTAGAGCAAATGTTTGATTGCTGTGTGTCCCCCCACCCCCACCCCAGTCTGGCTTAGGGGTGAATTACATTTCCCCAAAGAGCCAGGATGATTTGATGTTTCTTAACATATGGGAAATGTATTTTGTATTTATTTACTTAAGTTATATTTATCTAATGTTGGCATATGTTTGTTGATCTAAGATTGTGATCCAACAAAAGCAAAAACGGGAAGAAATCACAGCACTGTAATGTCAAAATACAGTTTACCAGACAGTTTCGTTATTAAGAACCTGCATAGTGCAGATGGAGATGAGTGCACAAGTAAAATGAGGTGATTATGTGTGTCTCATGTTACGGTTGATGGTTTATTCAGGGGAGGAGAGGGCTTTGTGTTTGGTGGAGATCAAGAAGGTGAAACAGTCTTTATCACAGTCCCATCTCCCAGCTCAGCCGGATCTCAATCCCTTCATCTTTGAGACAGTAAAGGGATGCCACCTTTTCTCCTCTGGAAAGGTGAGTCAGGTTGTTACTCAAACAGAACAAACTTCTTCCAGATTGTCTCTCAGTCACAGCTAATTAGCTGAACCTTGCAGCACTAACAGATATTCGACTGCTGTTCCAACCGGAGTTGTTTTTACCTTCACAGATTGATAACGGGATCTGTATCTGTGCTGCCATGCCCAACAAGATTACTATTCTGCGATATAATGAAAGCCTTAACAAGTTCTGCATCAGGAAGGTAAAATGAACCTTAGAGATGGATAGCTGACAGATGATGTGGTAGAATGCACTGCTTTGCTTTAGTAAGAAGCCGCTCAGCTGACTTTCGTTTCTGTTTTTCAGGAGATTGAGACGTCCGAGCCCTGCAGCTGTATTCACTTCACTGGCTACAGCATCATTATTGGCACCAACAAGTTCTATGAGATTGAGATGAAGCAGTACGTGCTGGAAGGTGGGTCATTACATTTAAACCAACACAGTGACTAATGACTACCAGAGGAAGACCGAGCTGAGTGACTCTTAACTACTTGGTTCCACAGAATTCCTGGATAAAAACGATGTGACGTTAGCTTCTGCCGTCTTTGCCGCGTCCTCGCACAGCTTCCCTATCTCCATTATCCAAGTCACCACAGCCCCGCAGAAGGATGAATACCTGCTCTGTTTCCACGGTTGGGCTTTCCTTTGTTTGACTATGTGTGAAGAGTATAATTCTTACAAACCTGAACTCTAGACGGGGAGGCGGCAAAACGTAACTCTAGGACTTTGTCGTGCAGAGTTTGGTGTGTTTGTGGACGCGTACGGTCGCAGGAGTAGAACAGATGACATCAAATGGAGCCGTCTGCCTCTCTCATTTGGTTAGTGTTAACCAGCTGACTGTTTAACTCTCACCGAGTTCTCTAAAGGCAACGTGAATGAAATTTAGTGACATGTTGGTGTTCCAGCCTACAGGGAGCCCTACCTGTTTGTGACTTACTTCAACTCTCTCGATGTTATTGAGATTCAGGGGCATTCTGCTCTCGGGTGAGATTCTTCACTGGGCTGCGGCCCAAGCACCCTGAATAATGTTACCTAATTTAAGTCTTGCTTTATTCTGTAGCCAAGTAATTATTCCCCTCTTTCTAGGCCACACTCGTACGCACACTTGGATATTCCAAACCCACGCTACCTTGGCCCAGCCATCTCCTCTGGGGCCATCTATTTGGCCTCTTCCTACCAGAACAAACTGCGGGTCATTTGCTGCAAAGGCAATTTGGTGCAGAGTCAAGAAGGTGGAGGGGATCTGCAGCGTAATGGGTCAGGACGCAGGTGAGAAGACCTCCTTTACCTTTTGTTGTTTTATTTAACACGCTATCTGCAAAACACTAAACCTTCTGAGATGAGAATTCTTCTGGTGTATTTTACCCAAATCTGTCCATGGCACTAAAAACTAAGAAGTGTTTACTTTTTCCCAATCATGAGTTTATTTTTCTATTTCTTAGATGAACTGAGCAACTATTAGATGATTTTTAGGTGAACTATAGTGGAAGATTTCCCATCGTGCTTTTCTGTTTTATGGCCACTGGTGTTGACAGTTCTGTGGGCTTAGCTGGCGTAGAAGGGCGCAGGCTGGTGTCCACGGGGTATGGTGACACCATCGACATTTTATTAAACAAAAAGTAACACTTAATTTTTTCTTTCTTCCAGGCGGAAGGGTTTGTTTTTTACCTGTAACAAACATTAGGATTGTTTTGTTTTTTTACTTGTTTGTTTTATTATATTTTGGATTCTTCTTGTGAAGTTTAGAAAGCTCACCTGGTAAATAAAGATCTTATCTGTCCTGAACTGGTGTGCTGCAATTTAAAACAGCAATGGAGCTTTATTTATACTTTTGTTACCGTTGTCAACCATCAACTCTAGCCTCATTTAGCAAACTAAGTAGAGTTGATGGATTTAGTCACTTCTAATCACAGGTAACAAAGTATTTGATAACTAATTGGTTTAGCCTATTTAAGTCAGTCACTCAACCTCCATTCTACAAGCAAGCTTATTTCCACAGAGCCTAGCAAAGCCCACAGCCTGAGGCACACGTGAGCGTTTCCTTTAACCGATGCTGCCTCCACATCTTTATTCCTGGGTTCCTCTCTACAGTCCCAACAAGCGGGGGCCCCCCTCCTACAATGAGCACATCTCGAAGAGGCTTGCCTCCAATCCTCTAGTCCACGGGGACCCCGGCACACCTCACCGCTACAGAGAGGCTCGCACCGAGTTTCGGCGGGACAAGTCCCCCAGCCGTCCATTAGAAAGAGAGAAGTCTCCAGGTAGAATGCTGGAGAGCCGGATCGTGGGTTCTCCAGGCAGGGCCATGGCCGACCCCCGGTTAGACTGGTCTCCAGGGAGGGCAATGGCAGATCCCCGCATGGACCGCTCCCCAGGCCGAATGATGGACATGCGTAGGGAGAGATCTCCTGGACGATTCGAGGAGCGACAAAGACTTCACACTGGCTCTGGACGCACACCTATAAACCCTGTTAACAAGGTTTGTTCATAGATACGTGACTGGTAAATAAGCACTCCCAGTATGTTTATTATTTGTTTTATATTCTGTTATTTGGTATCTAGAGGGTTAATTTGTTTTTTTCTGCAGCCTTAATGAGTCCTGTAGCTCCATCAGCATTGTTTCCTGTTGGAAGTGAAATATCTTAGCAACTATTGCCAGAGATCTTTGAAACAGATAAATTCCCTTTGATGCTTTTAGATTTTGCAGTATATTTTTCATTCGTCAGGATGAGAGCATTCCAAATTCTGTTTTCCTAAATCAGTCCACTCAGCCACCCATCCATGTTTGCTAGCTTATGCAAACCTGGTTCACAGAGGCAGCAGGTCTAGGAGAGAAACCCAGACATCCCGCTTCTCAGTGGCACCTCAGTTGTCTCTGGAGGATCAGGAAGGGTTTCTAGTTTAGCACGGACGTATAATCTGTCCAGGGAATTCTTGGATCCAGGGGGGAATGTGTAATGTAAAAATAGTTGAAGCTATGTTGTTGCTTTTATCTTGCAGGTGTGGGACCAGTCATCTGTTTAGGGGATCACAGAGCTACACAACCATCACAGACAGAGAAATCCATCTTTGCAAAGAGAAACAGAGGAAAAGTGAGAATGTTACCAACTCATGATGAAACACTGCCACATCTGTTCTGTCTAAACTTAAAGATCCACTCAGAAACCCAACTGTAGTGTCCGATAATAAAGCAAGCTCAAGAAAGCAAAGATCAGCTAACTGTCATTTTAACCCCCTGAGCAGGGTTGTCTTCTCTGCCCTAAGTGGGGATCAACAATTAGATCAAATTTCTTCTTCGACCAGAAAAATCTGAGATGCGTTTTCAAGTTAAGACTGAGCTTGATGGGTTTTGCTAGCTTCAGTTTCCTTGAGAAAGTAGACACTAGAAGAGAAAAGCACAGCCATAAAAACTTTTTTTTTTCATGCCTAAATATTTACAAAGTAATGGAGGCTGACCAAAAATGGCATTAATAATACATTTTTAAAAAAGCTGGCTCTGTTTCATAAACAACTCTGTCCACAGTAGCTGCAGCTCAGGGCAGATGTGTAGCTGGTCACCTCTGTCTCCAGCCCCGTGGCGGCATGTCAACCCAATCACCATTGGCTTGTTACAATCATCTCCAGCTCAGTCTCTCAGTAGCTGATGGGACTGGAGAACAAATATGTGGAGTAAAAATGATCAATAACTCCGCCTTTGACGAGCCGTCCTACAGAACCACACGCAAAGATCCCTGTCTGATACAAAAAGTGCACTACCCACAATCCCCAGCAGCAATGGAGCAGCAACCTTTCTAATCCTTCAGAACACAATCTAAGTGTAAATAGACGAAACATAATTTTATATATAAACTGAGAGGGAATTTCAAGGCTGGAAAAGCCCTGTCTATTTTTGTTAAACAACAAAGTGATAAAGTGTCCTCTTGAATGTCCGATGAGTATTCTTTTAACACGTCCACGCGTCTTGACCATGTGAGTGAGTGTATCTGGATCTAACTTGTTTACGCACACCCGTTTGTCTAAAGGCAAAAACCTCAGTGCTGAACTATATGAAGGAATGGAGAAAAGGGAGATCACGTTTGAAGTTTACTACATCGTGTTTGGGCATTTCTTTTTGTACAGTGTCCCTTACTGTTGTATATAACCTGAAGATGTTAAAGATGAAGATGAAAATACCTGAATCATTAAATCAGCATGGATTTGTATATCTGAAATGAAGCAAAGTGTTGTCTTCTGCCTGATTGGGTTATATTTTAATTGCACAGGAGAACAACAAATCACGTGAATGAAAACCATTTGCGGAGTGAATTTATGTGACAATAATTACTAAATCTCCTCTTTCTTTTATTGGCTCTCGATTTGACCAAATCCATCCTAATTTTTTAATCTGAGATGAAATTTCAGGTCTTTATTTTTTTGTGATCAAACTATATATTTTCTGATGTCTCGCTCTAACTTACCCAACCCATCTGTCAACAGACGTTTCTCCAATTCAGAGAAATGATGTTGGACGTTAATGCCTTCCTGAATGTATTAGTCATGTAGACCGAGCTGATTACTGGTTTAATAAAACCTTTTTAAAAACACAATAAATGGCCGCACACACTCTCCGCTGTTTCTATAGGACTCTGTACAAAAGGGTTTTATCCATCTTACTTGGTTTTATTTCCATTTTTTAGAATGTCTTTATGCTTTACATAACCATGATGCTCTTATGCTGGATATGATATTGATGTCTGCTAACAAATGTTTAATTACCGTTCCCTGTAGAGATTTTGTCACAGAATATTAAATATTATAATCACTGTCTTTCACTTATAAATTGTGTCTTTGTGTTTTGCTTCTGTTTACTTTCTATAAATGAATTTAAAGGGGACGTATAATGCAAAATTCACCGTTTGCATCCTTTTGTGCTGCCATGTGGGCCTCTATAAACATGACGAACATAAAAAAAATCTCTCCATCCTTTTTCTGTTTGATTTTGGAATCATGCCTAAAAAATTATTTCTAAAGGTCTCCATTTGTGACAACAAATGGGGAAATTAGCATTAGAACCACCTATCACATGCAAGAGGGGGCTGCTGCTAGCACCCTGGTGGGGCATTGGTGGGCGTGACAGAGCCTTCTGGAAAGTACTGAGACTGTTGAGAATAAAACTGCTGACGTCGCTTCATGTGAGAGGGATTTAGCAAATAACTATGGACATGTTTTGTATCGACCACAGAACTATTGGAGAAAAATCGTATTTTATTTAAAGTGACTTAAACTCATCCTTTTTCCCTGGTTGTATTTAAAGCTTTTCCACCTCTCCTGTCATCCCTCCTACTTTCAGACTCTTTTTAGACTGCCAGTGAAATGGCACTTTGTCCATGTCCATTGTATTATAAAAGGCTGGTCTATTTTTAGGTGTTTGAGCCCAGCCAGTGTGACAAAAGCCTGCCATTTCAGCTACAGTAGCTGCAGCAGCTGCACACATCCGCGAGGGGCCGAAGAAGAGAAGTTTTAACACCGTCTGTCTCTCTGGTCAACAATAACTTGTCTAATTCTGACCTCGTCGTATGCGCTGTGCTGTGAGATGACACCAATAGCAACTGCTGTTCATCGGCAGCATTGTGTTTTACGGTGAGGCAACTCTCTGCATCCCTCTATAGAACACACGCCTGTGGCCTCACCACCTACCCTCGGCCCTTTTCGCTCATCTTCACACACTGACGCTTGTCTTAACCAAGTGAATTTGAAGTGTCACCGGATGACTTGTTAATGGAGCACTGAGACATGACACATTGTGAGGATGTGTTCAGGGTCAACAGAGTTGCACTTTAGTATGTCTCACCTCGCTGCTGCTGACATCCGTAAGCTTTGTTTCAAATCTCTAAGCAGTGGGAACACGTAAACATAAATTCCCTTGTTTGAATACGTCCCGCTGGTGTATGATTTTACATTTAAATATCAAATCTGGGCCGTGTAATGGTGTCAGGCTATAATGTGAGGGAAAGGTTAGCCCACACCAGTGATTTGGAAAAGCTGATGAGAAATGCGAGTACGTTTGGCTCCGACTCGGTCCTGACAAGTCACTAAATTACACCTAATAAACTGCTGATTTTCAAGCACTCTCATCCTATTTATCAGATGGGAGCTTGAAATGATGATGGTTCGTGGATTAGAATATAAATTTAGGAATTTCTTTTGATGGTAGTGTTAAGAGTTCATAATATCAAGAGGTTGTTACTTCATTACTTCAGATCTTACAAAATAAAACATATTTTCCTCCAACACTTTATGTACCATAGAAGTTTTCTGTGCAGGATCCCTTGAGTTGCTTTTATCAGGTTGTGGATACTTAAAAATGCGGCTTGCATGACTCTTCTAAAGTTCATGAATGTAATGTTCTGAATTTCAGTATCGCAAAGTCCAACTGTGCATAAAATGTGTACAATCGGACAAATGACAGAATATGGTGTTTTTATTTATTGCAACATTATAAACACACATAACTAACTTCTACTTCTCTTGTAAAGTTAATAGTTTATTAAACATTTAAAACCAGTTTAAACTGTAGAAACAACTATATAATTGTGACGATGGATCCCTTTAACCTTCAGCCTGTTCTTGGTGTCCTCCACTGGTTATTCCACTCTCGTCCAACATCGGTTTCAACATGAGGAGACCGATGCTGCAGAGGTGTGTGTGGGGGGTCATAATTGTTTTCTTTCATAAGCATCTAGTACTATAAGTACTTTATGAAGCATCATTTACCTGTCACTTCCTAAAGAGGACATAGTTTATAAATATCATCCAGTGGAGTTGTAGCTGGGGAGCTACAAAAGGCCACCCTCAATCTCCTCCATTGTTCACTGGCATCACTGTTCTGACATCCCAGCAGCACAGCCATGGTAAGTTGGTGTGTGTGTGTTTGATTTGGCCTGGATCAACAACAGGTGTGTTTTCTCAGCTTTAAAGATGCTATCTTTCATTTAGACAGCTGACTGAAGTCGTGCTCTCTCATTTGCATGTGAATAACTCATAACACCATCCTTGCAAACAAAAGTTAGAAACTACATTTGTCTGTTTTGTCTTTTATTTCATTTTTGCTTATGAAGCTGCTTTGTTTTCCCCTACATAGAGTTTTAACTGTACTGTTTTCTAGTTTGTGTCTCATCATCTTTGATTTATGTGTAAAGGCCCCTAAGAAAGCCAAGAGGAGGACAGCAGAGGGAGCCAACTCTAATGTGTTCTCCATGTTTGAGCAGGCCCAGATTCAGGAATTTAAAGAGGTGAGATGTGATGAACTGTTGAGTTTTGTTTTCTACTGTTTCCTATTTGGCTCAAATGGTTAATAAATAATGAAACTCACCACTCTGAAGACTGACTGAAGTATAGTGGTTTATAACACAAGGTACACTTTTAAGGTACCCAGCTACTTTCTGTCCTTGCCTCCTTTCCATTGTTCATCGCTACAGTATGTCCACCTGTCTATTTTCATGCTGCTGGCTCGACAACAGTGAGGTTTGTGGTATGTTGGAATGAAGGTTGCTGGTGCCCAGACATTCAAACAGTGTCATCAGTGATTAGACCACAAATGAACTGCTGGGCGTGCTGGGGATGCCAGACCGAATCCGAAGTTAAAAATACTTAATCTATCAACATGAGACAGAAAAGAGAATTTAAATCAAGAGCGCAATGGACAGTGCTCTTATATCATTGTGTGACCAGAACAGCTTTGCTCTGATCTCAGGCCTTTACCATCATGGACCAGAACAGAGATGGCTTCATTGACAAGAACGATCTGAGGGACACTTTTGCAGCTCTCGGTGTGTTTTCATCCACTGTTCTGATGTCCTGTGGTCTTTGAGGCATAATCTAAATCCATACTTCTCATGTTTGTCGTGTGTGTGCTGCATGTCCGGTGCCACAGGACGTCTGAATGTGAAACAGGAAGAGATTGATGAAATGCTCAATGAGGCTCCTGGTCCGATCAACTTTACCGTATTCCTCACTATGTTTGGTGAGAAGCTGAAAGGTAGGACCTCATCAGCTGACTGCTGTATTCACCCATAAAAGCTACAACGAAGCAATGTAAATGAGCATCAAGGCGACATTCTGATTAATGCTTACAGGTGCTGATCCAGAGGAGACCATCCTCAACGCGTTTAAAGTCTTTGACCCTGAAGGGAAGGGTGTGCTGAAGAAGGATTAGTAAGTATGCATCTGGAATATGCAAATCCATTTTAGGCGGAAGTGTGCGTGAGCTTTCCATAGAAAGCTGTGACTGCTGTTGTTCACCTCAGTGCAACTCTCCAACAAAATAATTGTTTCCTGCTCAAATGCGTTTTTCTTCTTTCCTCCCTTTCTAGTGTGACACAGATGCTAACGACGCAAGCCGACCGATTCTCAGCTGAAGAGGTACTGTGTCCTGTTTTTACACTAATTATCACTATTATTGCAGATGGCTTTGTGCATGTGGGTGAACCTGAAAAACACAAACATGAATGTCATCGTGACGACCGAATGCTTCCATGTCAGACACAATTTCGTGTGGAAAAAGAAGAGAAACAGGAACGCAAACAATGAATCATCCCACCCCTTTATACAGACTGAGTTGTGTGGTGTTCTTGCCTTTTTTGTTGACTAGATGGAGCAGATGTTCACTGCCTTCCCCCCTGATGTGGCAGGAAATCTGGACTACAAGAATCTGGTTCATATCATTACTCACGGAGAGGAAAAGGACCAAGAGTAAACATGATTTTGCTTCGTGTGCTTGTTAAAAAGAACGTCTGCCTCTAGAAGGAGATCCGTGAAAGAGAAACCAGCCATCATTAACTCATGCTGGATTCCTAGTCTTTCTACAGTGGATTTCAAAGGAATCCAGATTTTTCTTTTCAAGGCCATAAAATGGACATTTAAGAGTTTTTCCCTTTCTGTTTCACCTTCACTTGAGACTAGATTATTCTTCTCATAATTTTTTACATCAGAAATTACTTTCGTCATGTCTTCTTGTTAAAATTTTGCAAGTCTGTCTAATAAACATTTTTAAATGGAGCTGCAGCCTGCTTTTGAGGCTCAAGTTTATATGATATTTACTTTTTAAACATATGAAAGCTTGTTTTCATTTCAGGTTTCAATCAAGTGAACACTTAAATGGTAGACTTCTGAATTAGAGGTCGACAGATATTGTTTTTTCCTTTTACTGATGCCGACATGTAAAGGTCATGATCAGCTGACGGCTGATTTGTGCTGCTGATAATTTTGGGCCAATTTTCATGGACGACGTCTAGACGTTTTCCACCTTATTTTCATGCTAAAATGTCACAGATAACATCAGCAGATGCACTAAGTTTCAGAAGCTGAATTGGTTTTTGAACACTGAATTTAACCAACTGTTAAATCCTAATTTAGGACTGCTCAGTGTTAAAATCTCATTTAACTTAATCAAACAAATCCGTAAACTGACCAAGTATTAAATATTCAAAACTGGTAAATAAAAATAAATTTATTCATGGGTTTATGTCCTGGCGAAGGTCGTACGCGACTGAAACGCATCCGCTTTTTCTTGCTCAATAAAATACAATCCTGTGTAGCTGTCACACTTTATAGCGTGACGACTGCAAATTAATTATGACCAATAAGATGTGATGATTCCATATAAATATGAAATATCAATCTGATTGATCTTTGAATGTTCAATCAGAAGATTATTGTTACTTTTACTTGTTCAGGGACCATAAACGCACTTCGTATTAATTCAGACAAAGTCAAGTATCTAGTTAAAAAGGAATTTTATTCTTTTCTAAACTAATGATTATACATGACAAGATATGAATAATGAGATGTGATGGAGTGGATATGCGGTGATGGGATGTGATGTGTAGGTGGTGTGATGTAAGTTAGATGTTTATCAGAATCTTGTATCTGAAAGAAATTGTGAAATCTGGGTGTAAAAGACTTTGTTGTCTGCCATAAAATAGAGAGTTGATTGTTAATGAAACAGCATCAGACACAATCTGTTGTGTCTACAAAACCTGGTGGAGACTCCCAGCAGATCTGGACTGTCAAAAGTTGGGTGGGCTTCACGGCACCTGAAGCCAGTAGATTAACTTCGATACGACCCGTCCAGTCTTGAAATGTCTTCAGGTCACAACAATGGCTGGAATGCTTGTCTGCATCCCAAGTGGATGTGGCTCTTAAGGAGCCGTCTGGCTGCGTCAGCTTGCAGCGTGCTTACAGGTTTTGACTCTATGTCAAAAGAGATGTCTCAAGAATGCTCGTTGAATTGGCCGATTCGGAACGCCGCTAGAAACTGAATTACTCGGGAAGTAATTCCTGTTTTATTAAACTACTTTGCCATGATTTCCGGCCATTCTGGTAAATCAGAATGTGCCGTGTCTGGAAGGCTTTACCAAAACATTCCTCAGAAAGCCACGCCTTCCTTCGGATACAAAAATGTTTTTAACCTTAATATGCATGTTTTTGTTTACACTCATACACATTACAATGATTAACTTGTTAAATCAAACACATAGTGATTTGTGACATAAATGGATCATTGTAAGAACAATATTCATTTCAAATTCATTGATTTAAGCAAAGGTCATTCAAACATTTGATTTAAACATCTTGTTCATTCATCACATATGATTATTTAACCCATAAGTTGTAAAGCCTTGTAGGGTTTGTGTGGATTCACTTTTATTTCAAGTGAGGAATCCAGCAGTCTGACTTTTAGCAGCGAGATACGGCTTTTGCAGGAGACCTTGACAGTTTATTTATGTCTGCGTTGAAGAACAATGAGTTTGATCTGTGCGTCTGGATCCTCCAGCTGGCGTAACCATGACTTTGCAGCTCTGGCACGTATGAAAGGTTACTGTGTCAATTCGATGGTGAAAATTGACCCTTTTGATTCATTACACCTGAGAGTGCCTCACATCATCTGTTTTTCTTGCTCATAATCTAAAAAGAAACTTTGAAAATCATTTTTAGAGCATTCATTAAAGTGATGGTGTGTATTTTCCTTGACGATAGGGGGCAGTACGTACCTTAAACATTGAAAGCAAGCAATATGTTTGTGTTCGAGTAAGACTTTACCAACGGATGGCCATTAGGGCCAAAAGTCCCTGGGAGTGCAACCTCCACCAAAATGACAAGCACGTCACTTTCATCACTGGCAATGAGCATAGAGGTAAATGTGTAAAACAACATTTATGAATGGGGAAAGTTTTATGTCCGTTTGCCATGTGTGTGTGTGTGTGTGTGTGTGTGTGTGTGTGTGTGTGTGTGTGTGTTTTGTACATTTAACCTTCCTAAATGAAGACAGAATAACTCCTCCATGTTTCTCCTCAACACATGTGGTTTCATTGAATCTCATCTCAACTGTTTCTACCATCAGATATGATCAGAATTTTTTTTCATCTTGTTTGTGATTTTATTTTTTTCTCCAATGCAGAAAGATGTTACAATCATTTTGTCCTAATAATGAGAGTCCTGACACGGCTGGTCACTTTTTGATAGAGCTACTGCCACCATGTGGCTGTTTATGCACCTGTGCTGCAAACTCATGCATGTATCTATGTAGGATGGTGGGAATGTGCCACCAATACATTTTATTATTTTATTTTTTTATCAAAACCAATTTCTGATTTTATTAGCACCATAATCTGGAAATACATATTATGCTTAGCTTTTGTCATTTCTGATTAAATTGAAAATTATGATCCAAGAAGTAAAAACCTCGTCATTAAGATTAAGATGTTTTATTTCTAGTGTGAATTAGTGCTTATGAATAGTCTGTGGACTGAGAAAAAAGCTGAACTGCCTTAAAAGCAATCATACTACTTCTAAAAGGTTCGAGCCCCACCCAGTCTGTCGCTGTCGTTGTGTCCTTGGGCAAGACACTTAACCCACGTTGGCTGCTGGTGGTGGACAGAGGGACCGGTGGCGCCAAGTGCTCTGCAGCCTCGCCTCTGTCAGTGTGCCCCAGGGCAGCTGTGGCTACATTGTAGCTCATCCCCACCAGTGTGTGAATGTGTGTGTGAATGGGTGAATGACTGATAGTATTGTAAAGTGCCTTGGGGGGTTCCAGGACTCTAGAAGGCACTATATCAAATACAGGACATTTACCATTTACCATTTAAAATATCCGAGAGACAAACACACACATACTTCCAGTGACAAACATTTTTGAAGAAGGACTCATGCAGCTGATTGTGCACAATTCCTTTTTACTGAAGGCACCTCACAATGAGCTGATTCTCCGTTCTCCAGGAGTTGAGCTCTGGACTCACACTGGGCCTTCTCATTCTCTCTGTTGGCGGTACTCTGTGATGATCCTGATTCTAAGTGGAATTGTTGTTATCCTGGAGGACGGAGCTGGGTCCCAAATTCTGAAGACATTTAATCACAGAATTTCACTCTGAGCTCTCACTACATTAAAGTTGTAATTAGGTGCCAGTCAGATGCCAACATCTTATGTACCTGTTACCAGCACACACCTTGCAGCTCTTGATGATGGAGAAGAAAAGAAGAAGAACTATCCATCTCCTGTATAAACTACAACACAAATTAAAGCTGCAAGCAGCGTCGTTCGGCCCTCGCAGCGAAGATGCTCACCCTCCTTCCGCACCCCCTCCGCTCCATCCCCGATGCTCTCCAAACCCAACTCCCCGCCGCTCCGTCCTGGCCGGCAGCACGGGGCACCAGGGCACGTCCACGGACTGAAACGTCCACCACCCTGACACCAAGAAAAGCTAACAGTCACCTCATCCACACCTCACCCTGAATCAGCATCCCCTCCGAGCCTACCATTATATTACATGTCTCACCACTAGGGCATACTTTATCTTTAGCACACTGTTGGTGTGATGACACAGACCAACTTTAGTGCTTTTTTGCCCATATTTATTAAAGTTTTCGAAAGTTAAAGTTATCTAGGGGGCGCTGTGATCAATTACAGAAAAATCCCATTGAGGTCAGCTTTGGTTGACAAGGACAGTTTTCTGTTATTTTGGCATCAAACGGACGTTGTGTGTGTTATCTAAAGCCAGTGAGCTGAAAGGGGCGGAGCTACAGGGATTTGAATCAACAACCACATCAATGTGTTTGGTGCAGTCACGTGATGTCACAAGCCAAGTATAATGCCATTCTGACTTTGACTTTAGAAGTTAATAAAGTTTGAACCCATCTAGGGGGCGTTGTGACCATTTACAAGTAAATGCCATAGAGGTCATCTTTGGTCATCAAAGATGGTTTTCTGTTAATTTGGAATCAATCAAACGTTGCATGGGTCATCTAGAGACAAAAAGCTGTAAGTGGGTGGAGTTAAAGTGAATTGAACAAGTGATCACATACATGTGTTGATTGCAGATGTGTGATGACTCCCACAATGTTTGATGTAGTTTGGAACTTTTTTGCAGAAGTTACAAAGGTTTTTTGTATCTAGGGGGCGCTGTCCCAAATTTAAGAATTATTCCATGAAGAAGTTTGTAGGTTGATGACAGTCATTTGTGTGCAGTTTGGTGTGAATTGCATCATGCATGTGTTATTAAGGGCCTAATATCTGTCAGGGGGCGGAGCTAAAGCAATATCAACAACTTACCACAGGACTGTGGTGGGTGCCATTGTGTGAGTACACATAGCAAGTTTGGTGCAGTTACGACCTCGTCTGTAGGAGTTATTACAGTTTTAATGGTGTGTAGGGGGCGCTGTGGTGACATTACACAACTTTCACCAACGGTGTGTGCCTCGTTGAATAAAGGGCATGATTGTTGATTGCCATGTTCAGTCTCGGGCAGATCGGAGGTTGTTAGTGGAAGTTACAGTCAAACGTAAGGTCACGGCGTCACGCCAGAATTCGCCGTGGCATCAAAGCCCTTCCCTTTCTGAAAAGCTATCAGATCTGAATGGTCATTACAACATCATGAAGACAGTGCATGACCTTAGTGTCATGTTGACTAAAGTAGAGGGGACAAATATGGGCATTTCACCATTAAAAAATAGACTTCCTGTAGTCAGGGGGCGGGGCATAGGTGATGTCAGCTGTCCACATTGTCATTGTCTTGAGATGTGGTCAATGATCACACAGACGGAGTTTGATATAGATCTGATCATGCACATGGGAGTTGTTAAGTCAAGTAATGTAATGGCGAAAGGTCAAAGTTTGAGGCTTAGCCACGCCCACACCTTTATACTTGTATAAAATCCGACGGTTGAATTTTTTCCTCTATGTCTTAAGATTATATAGCAGGAGTTTGAAGGTGATAGGTGGAAAGGACGACGAGACATCATTCTCCTAATAACGTGTGTGAAAACCACTAAATCGAGTAATTGGACCAAAATGGCCGACTTCCTGTGCGACTTTGCACTTGGCTCAAAGAGACTTTTTTGTAGGTCCTGAGACCCCACATTAGTGTACCAAATTTCGTACTCCTCAGTCAAAGCATGGCTTGGGGCTGACAGTTTTAATGGACCTAGGGGGCGCTATTTCAGAAAATAGGCCACGCCCATTTGATGTTCACATGAGATCTTTTGGGGGGCCGGACTAGGATCACTCACAAGACGTTTCGTGACTGTATCTATAGAAATGACGACATGGGAGGCACATGTATGGTCACGGCGGTACGCCTGACTTCGCCGCGTCGCCACAGCCCCGCCTTCTGCAGAAAACACCCATAAAGTGACGTCAAGCAACGCCAACTTCTCTTCAGTTACCTGCTACAAATTCGGGCTGATTATTCGACAGGGCGAATTTTGGAAAATTTCCCAGTAAAACTTGACGTTTTAAGTCCTGAGGGGGCGGGGCTTGTGTGAAATCATCCAGCGACCATTCATTTGTCTTCGGGGGGCGATGACGATTATCCATAGAAAGTTACTTTAACTGTAATTCTTTCATTTGTGAAATTATAGCAATTTGAATTTTTTTGGCGAGTGCTCGAACTTTGAGGCCTGGCCCCGCCCCTTCAGTATTTACGAAAAGTCAATTTTATTTTCTCATTTGAAGCGTCCATCGCTTCTGTTCGATGGCACACTATTTTTGAGACTATGGTACGAAAAATGACGAAACTGTTCAACCAAATATAGACCCTAGAAATGGCCAAAACGGCTAAAAATCGCCATTTCAACCCAAAATGGCCGACTTCCTGTTTTATATTGACCATGGTTGCAAGAGGCTTTTTTGTGCGGACTGTTGAGTAGTACCAGTATACCAAATTTCATAACTGTACGATAAACTAAGCTTTATGGAGAGGGGTATTTTTCACTCTTTAGGGGGCGCTGTCGAGCCACTTTTTTATCAACTTTCACATCGCCAGTGAAATACGTAAATTTCACGCACTTTCTATATTGGGCCAGAATTTGGTGACTTTTTGGATATGCTAAGACCCCCTAAAGGCCACCCAAAGACGCGGAAGAAAAAAGAAAGCGTAATAATAATAAACGGAGCAGATACAATAGGCCTTCGCAGCGCTTCGCTGCTCGGGCCTAATTATTAATTACAGGGGAAATTATTGACACAGATAAAATTTCTAAATGTTTAGGGGTATATTTTACAGCAGGTACAAGTAGCAGGTTGGGGCATTTCCTCTTCAGGTCTGGTGGTTGTCTTGTGCAGTATCAGTCTCCACCGCTAGATGCCGCTAGCTCCCGCGTGCTGTGTCTCTTGGGCTGGGGGGGGGAATGGACCGAATCCTGCTGCTGGGGGTGCAGCTGGCCGTGTGCGTGCGTGTTTGTGAGTGTGTTGGGAGACTCATGAGCTGCTGGGGGACTTAAAAACTTCACAACATCATTCGAGAGACATCTCTTTGAGGAGATTTTTTTTTGGG
The DNA here is from genome assembly GCF_043380555.1 of Nothobranchius furzeri. Lineage (NCBI taxonomy): Eukaryota > Metazoa > Chordata > Actinopteri > Cyprinodontiformes > Nothobranchiidae > Nothobranchius > Nothobranchius furzeri. Next base: position 54,667,288 of record NC_091743.1, on the reverse strand, counting down.
AAGTAAAGGAGCTTTCCTGTCCAGCTGCGACCATTAAAGAGTGAGGGACCAGTCCGGTTCTCAGTCGTTGGAACCATTTCCGGCCAACATGGATGATTTAGGTAAGTTCTCTCGCCGCGAACACAACATTAAAAGCGGCGCGTGCGAGCAGTCATTACCGCACAATAAAAAAGCGATGCTAGTAGGAGCGTTTTCTCTTCATTCAGGAGGTCGAGAACTGTTACTACCGCGTTCAGAACAAGTGTCCGGCTCGGCTAAATTATCCTGGAACACGGCGAGTGCTTTATTCTTTTTTTTTTTAAACGAAGGGCTACATGCATCAGGAATGAGCGACGATAATTAGCCGAACTGTCGTCTTTAGCTAGTTTATTTGAGCCGAAACGTTTCCACGAAAGTACTACTGACCCGGGCTTCAGTGGCAAAGTTATCAATTTGACAATCATCTTCTGTGTTTCCTGAAGTTTTCCATTCTCAGACTAAACAACGTGTAATGACATTTAATGGGACACAAATCCAGTAAGTCTAGATGGTTGTCATAGTAATCTAATCCAGCTGCAGGTGAAGATGACCGCTGCGATTCCAGTGAAAACACTCATCTGATTGTTGTGATCACACATGGGTTTACAGATGAATCCAAGAGTGCTGTACACTTTTAGATTATATTTAACTTGCTGGTATGTTGTTGTGACAGGAAGGTGTGGATATTACTCATGACAGCGCCCACTCCAGATCTTTTTTTAACTGTCAAACATTTAGGTTGTAAGAAATACAACTTCTCCTGCATTAACATGATGACTAAAACAATTTAAACTAGAGATGCATCACCAAGTTGACTGCCAACTTTCAGCAATATTAGACAATTTAAAAGAAAGTTTATTTTTAGATATGTGTCCTCGCCTTCTCATTAGTAACAGCATATCTTCTAAGTGGAAGCTTCTGCTTTTAAAATGGTATTTGTTAAGGTAATGAAAAACTAAAATAAATAAGGATTTGAATAGTTCTAGACAGAGCTTTTCAGGGTAAATTAGAATTAAATATTAGACAGAAATGATATCTGCAGGTCGGAGATTTTATGATACTGAATCGTTAGGCTTTTTTCTTCAGTGTGGTTCAATTCAAACTCCGACTGCTAGGTGGCAGTAGCTTTTACTGCCTTCATTGTGATGGAATGAGATCTTTGATGTGTCTGGCCTGAGTTTTCTGACCAAATTCAGTCTTAATTGCAAAACATGTTTTATTTATGTACTTATGTTTTAGGAGGATAAACCACTTGAGATGAACCATCTCATTTACAAGTGGGTCCTCCATAGAAAGTTTCAATAACAATAAAAAGACCAAGATAACATAACAATTTCCATGCAAACATAAAGTCAATGGGGCAAAAGTAAAATCACACAAACACAAAAATACATAAATGAACATACAAATAAATGGTGCAACAAATCAGTACAATCAATAGACAACGCATAGAACAGAACTCCATTCTGCTGTGTTTTAACAGTTATGATAAAGTGAGTTATTGTGAATGTGTAACTATTACTCCAAAAGAAAATCAAAAACAGTTGCAGGCAGGGATTAAATGTTCATATATAAAAGTTCTAAATAAACAAAAATATGTAATCGGTCTTAGGTCAGCCGGTGATTTGTTCCAATCCAATGGAGCTTTGATGGAAAAAGCCAACTTCCCTGTCTCCTTTCTAAATTTCCATTATCATAATATATCGTATTGTCTCCCCTTTTATTGAATATATTGCCAGATTCTTGACGATAAACCCCCTTGTCAGAAGATTCTGAAATTGGTAGCAGTCGTCCCAAACAGAACTAGCTCATCTCTAATTTAAACCATCACATAAATAAAATCACTAAATGTAAATTAGAAACTACTGGAAAGTTTTTCAGTAATGTACCTTAAGAACTTTTTCCCTGGCGACTGTTAGGTTAAGTTTAGCAGGACATTTGTGAAGTGAACTGAAGGACTCGTGTTCATGCGCTAAAAAAACACCAGATCGCAATGGCGTAGTCAGAGGTGATGCATGTGCTGCAGAAGGCACCCAAAATGTTATTCTCCACCCTCTGTGAGTTGCAGGAGGGGGTGCTTTTAAACACCAGACATGTACAATAACATGGCATTCTCATTCCAGCTAGGGGATTAACAAAAATCTATTCTAGAAAACTAGGATCTATCAGATTTGGACTCAAGCTCCCATTGCTGCACGACTTCTTGTTGGAGAGGGAATGAGTGTGTGCAAAGAATATAGGTTGGTCTATATCCAGGCAGTATTTATGGGGTCCAGCTCAGTTTACATGGTGCAGGGTTTTCCTTAAAGTAGCTGCCCACAAAAAAATGTCACACAACCCAGTGTAATTATCATGTCACAGGGCTTTAAATCCTGTCATCGTTTTGGCAGAGATGCATAAATATGGCACACAAGTAAAAAGAAAAGGTGTCACATAATGCTCTGTGGTTATAAATAATGTTGAAATAGAAAATTTCCCTCAACCTGTTTATGGTAGATGCAGTGGGAGATCTAAAGAAGGCCCACCAGGGTGGTTTAAGTAAAGAAGTTAGGAAATCCAATGCACTTACACCAAAATGGACAACTAAAGCGATGCGTGTATTTTTAGCTATAGAGTTCAGCATCTGTAAGAGCTGAGCCAGCAGCAGCACCTAGAAACCTGTCACCAGGTCTTTCCCTGCCCTGTTTTCCGCTTTTTTCTCCTCCTTTTTCTCATTTCATCTCAGATACTTAAAGCTGTTTCTGCTCTCACTCCAAACATGTTTTCAACCCCTTTCCACTCTGAGTTTAGTTTCATCTGTGAGCTTGCTTAAGCGTCAGCTGTAGAAACATAGGCAGAGCTGATGTCAAGCCATGTTTTGGGGTAGTTGAGGCTCACATGCATGGATTGGACCTCAGCCAAAATCTATCCTCTTCTAACACTGCACTGCCCCACCCTCTCTTGTCCCGCTCTCCTATTCCCGTGGTGAACCACACAGGAAACAGCAGGCTGTGATCTATTGATGGTCCACTTCAAAGCGGAGTTTTTAGTAGAGAATATTTGGATGAAATGGGCTGTAAAGCTTAATTACTAATGTTTATCATCCTTTTCTGTCTGAAATGTTGGTTTTACAGAGGAAATCTACTTTTTGAGTATCTGCAGGTCACATCATTTGTGTGGTACCAGCAGTTTCAGGGGCCGGGGCCCACTTGGAGGCGAACTTTCATTGACCTCCTCTCTGCAGTTTTCAGCACCAACCGCTTCTTGCTTCATCACTCTGGGCCTGCATCAACAAGACATGAATGTCAAACATCCCCCTGAGTTAACTTCACTTTAGTGACTTTGATGCACTACTTTTCAGCATTTGCTCTTGATGTCTGCAGATAGAGTAAATGCTGTTTTCCTTTCACTGCTGTGTTAGATGCATCATTTCAAACAAACAGGAAGAAATTTTAGTTTGGCTTGTTCGTAGATGGAAATAGAGAACCGTCTCGAAAATGTCTCCTTTTCTGTGTGGTCTGCACTAGACTGAGACAGTTTTATTACCAAGTGATATATTTTTAGTTTGTTGTACACATCCTGTTCCTGTTCATCTCAGTCACTTCTGTTTTTAATGCCTGCAGCCAAAGCATGAAATATGTGCTATAATGTTTTTACCTGTGTTTTTGGGCAAATTACTGGATACCTTTTAATGGAAAAAGTCAAAAAGTAATGACTTTATGTATGTCTACAACTGATTTTAAAGTCAGTCCCATTCAAGATCAATGCTAGCAAACACAAACATGCTTTAAAGCAGTTCTAGCATTTAAAAGCACATTTACCTTGTTTTTGTTGGATATGAGCAACACGGGGTGTCCAATGTAGCATGCCATAAAGCCTGTGTCATTCCCGACCTGCTTTCCTATGAACATAGGCGTCATTTTAACCGGGGACGCCGGGGACATGTCCCCGGCAAAATTCGTGATCGGCAGCTGTGTCCCCCCCACTTTCAAAAAAGCCTGCTGATGAGGATTTTTGTTTTACCAGCTCAGATCTTATACCGGGGTCGGTAACCTGTTCCCATCAAAGAGCCATTATTACCCATTTCCCACGGTAAAGAAAACACCGCAGCAGCCGCAGCGTTGCGGGCGGGGCCTACCCTCAGACAGCAGAGAGCTTCTCACAACCAGGTGACAGCAGCCGGGGGCATCGCACCCGTGGGGGATTCAACACCCACACTTTTCCAGCTGTTTTGCTCACCTCCACACCAGTCTGGTTTCTTTACGTCGCACTCACTCTGTTTGCCTCATCTCCTTCTTCACCTCCCAGCCGATGTCGGGTTTCCAGGAGAGGGAGGGACGGAAGAGCTCGACTGAATTCATAATTTTACATTTTGACATTAGCTGTACAAAGTCTGAGTTTGATAAAGTGAAGAACAACCATTTGCAGAGGATTATAACAGGCGCGGCGCCAGGTTTTCATTTTTGGGTGGGCAACGGTAATTTTGGACGGACCTTAATAAGCAGTGACTTAGTGAAGCAGGCAGGTCGCGCTAGAAAATTTCGTTTAAAAAGACGTCATAAATGTTTTCCCCCGTCATTTTTATTTCTAAAATATGAAGTAAAAACTCAAAATTTAATTTTCATTCATTTGTCATTAATATTTAGTCTACAACCGTGCGTTAAGACCATCTTCCAGTAAACGCAAAGCATCCAGTCCACCTCTCCAAATGCGTAAAATGTGCACCACAGCCACTAGTTGGCGTGCTGCGCGCACCATCAGCTGATCAGCCCAGACAAAAGCAGAGCAAATAGAGAAAGAATAGAGGATGATTGTGTCTGGATGTGGATGGAGATTACATTTTACAGCAGCCTGATCATCATTTAAATATGTAAACCATCACCTGTCTTCTAGTCCACGCTATCAGCATTATTTTAATTGGTGTGTGTGTGTGTGTGTGTGTGTGTGTGTGTGTGTGTGTGTGTGTGTGTGTGTGTGTGTGTGTGTGTGTGTGTGTGTGTGTGTGTGTGTGTGTGTGTGTGTGTGTGTGTTTCCACTTCAAACACTGGTCTAATCAACCAGACCAGCATGTCCAGTAACACATTAATGTTACAATTAAACTTGATTAACCCCAGAGCCACGCGCACTGCACTGTACTGACTGTAAATGAGGGGGAAACGATTTAATCGGATCCTTTACTTTTCAACATGGTTTAATGTAAAGTTTCATTCAGTACAGACTTTAGTTACAGCAATCTAACGAGACAGAGCCTAGATTTGTATTCTGAACAGTTTAAACATGTTTAAAACGGAGACATGCGTGACGCGTCTAAAATTCGCACCTGCTCCGCTATTATGGAAATTAAACTAACAAGATGAATAACATGAAATTATTTTAGGCACAGACAACATCCCCCACACTTTTGAAAAGCTTGCAACGCGCCTGATCGCTCATGTACGTCTTAATTATCTTTCATTAGACGATAATCAATAAAACGATTTATATAAAGTGGATCCAGAAGTTGTAGCCCGTCTCTGCCTTCAATTTTTGGTATTTTTCACCCTGTTGATGGTTTTACTGAGCAGGTGCCACTTTTGTCCTACGTTTCTTTTTAAAACATGTTTAGACTGTTCAGAATACAAATCCAGGCTCTGTCACGTTTGATTGTTGTAATTAAACTTTGTAGGTGGGGAAGGCCAGACAGCAGCTCAGAAGCGCCGATATGATTACGCACAAGCGTGACGCGTCAACCCGGTCTCACAGTAAGACCGGGTTGGAACTGTTCAGGTTTACGCAGACAATCTTTACATTTAGAATTAGCTTACAGATGTAAAATTAATGCAGTAAAATATAAAGCTTTTTATTTAAATATCCATTCATTATTTCACAAGCACAGAGAGCCGCATCAGATGGATGGAAGAGCCGCATGCGGCTCCAGCCGACCCCTGTGCTAGCCTACTTTATTGTCCCCAGCAATTTTTAAACCCCACTCAAGTGTATGGTTATTGTCCCCAGCAATTCTGAAAACAAACTGACGCCCTTGCCTATGAAAGTTAGGAATGTTGGAAAGGTCATGAAAAAACGATTCATTCTGAGAAAAACTGGTTTAACACGTCATAAGCAAGAGATTACCATGTCCAACCAATTCAACACTGCATTGTACAAACCTTCATCACATTAATCATAATTGTAGAACAGGGCCAACCAAAGCTGCTGCTAACTTTGAGCTCCAATAAAGCTTCATATGCTGTATCGAACACTTTCATATTGTAAAAAACCTTTTTAACTAGTCCATTTAAATGATGTAGAGCTAATATCTTGGATGTTATTAGCTTAGTTTTTCCCAACAAATACTCCAAGTGCTAAATTGCTCACCAGAGCTCTTGTGATATCGTGATATGTGATATTGCATGTAATCAAGCAAAGCATTTTCGTTTTTTTCCCCCTCATGATTTGATCAAAATGGTTTAAATCCATCATGTTTTAACATAAGATGATTTTAATTGAAACCTCTTGAAAGGTGACAGGAAATATGAAAGCCTTAAAACAATGCTTAGCCTTTAAATCTTTCTTTTTTCCTGTTGTGATGCTATCTTTTGTAACTAATGACTAATAAAACATTGTTATGGTAACAAGCCCATAAGACAGATAAGATGCACATCTTTGTTATGAATCACCCTTATTATGGTGTGATACACAGGGTTATATATAGCCAGTTCAGTTCAGTACAAAAGTGTCATCATTTTCATATCTTTGATTAGCCTTCAGTACATGTTTTTTAGCACAGCTACTCTGTATAATCTGTATTCTGAAAATGATTTACATACAGACACTTTAAATCCTCTTTAATGATCAAACTAAATGTCTCAGAGGACATGATGAAACGGCACCTGTCCTTGAGCTTCAGTCAGACTAGATTTGGTTTTCGGCTACTGTTTTCATTTGTTTAAGTTTTAGCTTTCTCATCATAGTCTGTGTTGTACCAACTGGCATACGACACAGGGCTGGGCAATAAACCGAAATTGTATCATTATCGAAACTTCCGACTCTAGCCCATGTCATTTTGCCCATGTCATTAATTCGGTAATAAAAAAATGGAAAGATGTGTGTGGGTTGGTGACATTCATGTCTCTTTAAGAAGCTGTACCACCTCAAGTCACATGACAATGGCCTTATTCGAAACGAGCAGCGCTTCCCCTGGAAAACATGAGAGCCGACAGACGCAGCAGGGAGAGTGGCTGAAAGCCGGCGTTGAAGAAGAAGAAAATATAATTTCTATAGTGCCTCTCAAGATAAAAATCACAAGATGCTTCACAAAAACAAAAAATGTAAAAATATAAAAAAGAATTTAGAAAATGGTTAAAAATATATTTAAAATGAGCAAAAAATAGACAATTGTGATTAAAAACTAAATGTTAAGAAAGAGAGCGAGTGAGTAGGAAAGAGGGAAATCAGTGGATCCTGAGGAAGGTGGAATAGGTGGGGAGAGCAGAATAAAGACAGAGTGGTGAAGGTCATACAAAAGCCAGCTTGAACAAGTGAGTCTTCAGATTTTAAAGGAGACCTCTGAGTGCACTGATCTCAGGCTCAGGGGGAGAGAGTTCCAGAGTCTGGGGGCCACAGCAGGAAATGCTTTGGTCTTTAGCCTGGTGTGCTGCACAACCAGTAGGCTTTGATCACTGAACCTCAGGGACATACTGTGGGTGTAGGGACTAAGAAGATCACCAATGTAAGATGGTGCTTGTCCTTGTAAGGCCCTATAGACCAGAACCAGGATCTTGAAATGAATCCTGAAGTTGACTGGCAGCCAATGAAGCTGGAGGAGAAGCGGGGTGATGTGGGTGTGTTTGGAGGACTTGGTCAGAAGCCAAGCACAGGCATTCTGAACCACCTGTAGATGGTTCAGGGAGGTTCTGCTCAGACACGTGAAAAGAGAGTTGCAGTAGTCTAAGCGTGAGGAGATGAAGGTGTGGATAACTAGCTCAAGTTCAGAGCGGGACAGAATGGGACTCAGCTTTGCAATGTTCCTGAGATGGAAGAAGAAAGAGCAAACAAGAGAACTGACATGAGAATCCAGGGTGAGAGCTGGGTCAAAGGTCACACCAAGATTCCTGACGGAAGGTTTGGTGTGAGAAGCAAGCTGACCAAGAGAGTCTCTGACTTTGGGAACCAGCTTGTCCGGGGCACAGATGAGGATCTCAGTCTTATCATTATTCAGCTGTAGAAAGCTCCCAGCCATCCAGGTTTTGATAGAGTACAAGCAGGTGTATAACAGCTGCAGCTTAGACATCTCATGGGGCTTAAAGGAGATGTACAGTTGGATGTCATCTGCATAAAGATGGTAGGAGATTCCTTTGAAGGAGCTCAGGATGTGCTGAAGAGGGAGCAAATAGAGGAGGAAGAGCAGAGGCCCCAGCACAGAACCTTGTGGGACACCATGGGTAAGGGAGGTGGTGGAGGACTTTAACTTGGAGACGGCCACTGAAAAGGAGTGCTCAGAAAGATAAGAGGAGAACCACTCCAGAGCAGTTCCTGATAGGTCTACCCAGTCTCTGAGCCTCTCCAGTAGCAGGTGATGGTCAACAGTGTCAAAGGCTGCAGTCAGGTCCAGCAGGACCAGAACAGAACAGTCCCCTGTGAGTCAGAAGGTCATTAGAGACCCTAAGAAGAGCTGTTGCAGTAGAATTGCACAAACCTGACTGCAAGCAATCAGATGTTATGTTCATCAAAAGCAGCTGTGAGTTGTTTAGCCACAACCTTTTCCAAGATCTTGGAGATGAACTGAAGTTTAGAGATGGTCTGAGGCTGAAGGAGAGATGGTAGATCTGACCTTATTGACTTTGTCCACAAAGAAAGACCGAAAGTTCTCACAGTCTGTAACAGAGTGGATGGAGGCTGTAGGAGAGGCAGGAGAGACGACACTGCTGATGGTGTTAAACAGCACCTTGGGGTTCTCTTTGCTCTGAGACACCGGGTTGGAGAAATAGGAAACCCTTGCATCTCTGACTGCAGAGTTAAAGGATGTCAGAAGATCCTTTAGGTGCAGCAGATGGATGTGGAGATGGGTTTTCTTCCACAAGCGCTCAATTTTTCTGCATTGGCGCTTTAGGCTGCGAATGCTGTCATTAAACCAGGGAGTAGGGTTCACTGCAGGAACTGATCTGGTTCTGACAGGACAGATGTTGTCCAGAATGGAGAGGCAGTTCCTGTTAAACTGAGAAGTTAAGGAATCTGGGTCGTTATCAGAAGAACTGGGTGGATCAAAAGCAGCAGAATAATTGCTAGCTGTGCTCTCATCAAGAAAACGAGAACTAACCATACGGCGAGCTGGAGGTGGGGATGCAGAAACTGACAAGTTAAAGAAAATGCAATGGTGATCTGAAATGTAAACGTCCACAGGACAAACACTGTCAGCATTTAGACCCAAGGTAAAAACAAGGTCCAGAGTGTGCCCTTTGGTGTGTGTGTGTGGGGCCAGAAACATGCTGGGTAAAGCTGAAGGAGTCCATAAGGCTGGAGAAATTCATGGCAAAGAGATCAGAGGGATCATCAACGTGGATGTTAAAAGTCACCCACAATCACCAGTCTGGACAGCTTCACAGTGGAGGATAGAAAGTCACTAAACTCCTGAAGGAAAGAACCGTTTGGACCAGGTGGACGATAGACCACAGCACAGTAGAACGGGTTCTTACGCCCGACTTTAATCAGCTGCAGTTCAAAGGAAGCAAAGTGACCAGAGGTTGTAGAGCTGCATGGATGATTCTCTCAACAGTTAGGCCTCCACCATGACCAGAACCCCGGGGCTGGCTAAGAAAAGAATAACCACTCGGGCAGAGTTCAATCAGACCAGAATAATCAGATGTTTGCTGCCAAACTTCAGTCAGAAACAAAAAATCCAGGTTTTTAGAGAGAATTAAATCATTGAGCAGGAAGGACTTATTGTTAACAGAGCGGGTATTTAATAGAGCCATGCTGAGTGAGGTGGAGAAATCAGAAACTACAGAAACAGCTGTAGTTAGAGGTCGTAAATTAGCAGGGTTAGATCCACAGTGTTTATAAAAACCACTTATGGAGGGAACAGAAGGAGAAGCCACTGAGGAATGAGGATAAACCAACCTTAAAAAACTTGGACGGAGAAACCGCCTCACAACGCGGCCTGGCGGGAATGCGGAAGTGGCGCTCAAGTCGCCAAATAAAGGACAAGAAGCTAGAAGATCACGCTGATGTTTACTAGATAAACCACGCTTTAAGAGAAGTCTTATTCTCACCTGGATTCCTGCTCGTTTACCTCTTTTCCTCCGACGTTTTCCCGGGACTGGATAAAAGTCTGAAAAGACAGATACAAGGGGCCAAAATGAGTTTCCTCCGTAGGGTGGCCGGGCTCAGCCTTAGAGATAGGGTGAGGAGCTCGGACATTCGGGAGGGACTCGGAGTAGAACCGCTGCTCCTCCGGATCGAAAGGAGCCAGTTGAGGTGGTTTGGGCATCTGGTCAGGATGCCTCCTGGACGCCTCCCCGGGGAGGTGTTTCGGGCATGTCCTGCCGGCAGAAGGCCCCCGGGTCGACCCAGGACACGTTGGAGAGGTTACATCTCCAATCTGGTCCGGGAACGCCTTGGAGTCCTGCCGGAGGAGCTGGTGGACAAGGCCGGGGAGAGGACGGCCTGGAGCTCCCTAGTTGGGATGCTGCCCCCGCGACCCGGACCCGGATAAGCGGAGGAAGACGAAGACGAAGACGAAGAAGATCATGTTCCACTGTTTCCAGGAGTCCATGATATACCCAACTGGCTCTGTCCCAGAGGGGCAACCGGGAGCCCCTTCTCCCGTTCTCATTGTTGAAAAAATTTTGTCAATCGTGTTGAGAGACATCTGACCAGATCCATTTTTAATAATTTCCAGTTTCCAGAAAAAATGCAGAAAGCGCCGTGCACACAAAGACAGGACAAAGAGCCTTGGGAAGAGGAGGGAGGGAGAGGAGAAAAAAGAGCATCTGTACTCTCCAAGAGCCGGAAGAAGAAGCATTTGCATTCTGCCACCAGATGTTTGGATCAATATGTGAACCAATCAGATCTTAGATCAGGTGAGAGCCAGGCGTTTCCTGTCATGCCCTAGGCTTTGCAGCCGGTGGAGAGCAACTGCAGCGCCTTGCTCCAAAATCTGCGGCCGCCTTGATCTCACAAGGTTATCGTTGCCTACATAGGCATGACGTCAGAGCAAGTCGGCGTTAAGCTAGACACAAATCTAACCGGTATGCACTGCATGCCGATCACCAGTGATCTGATCTGCGCAGAACTAGCTCATCTTAAACACGGCCAATGTGACTCAACGTAATTCACGTGACAGCCCCATCTAGTGAACAACTTTTGTTTTTACGCACACATGTAGTTATCGTCCATTTATCATTATCGAGATGAACTTCTCAATATAATGTGATATTGATTTTAGGCCATATCGCCCAGCACTATACTGACAGCCGGTGAACAAAGAAGAGCAGGCAATGTTTTTGATGATTTTGCTCGCTCTTCTTCTTATTTAGCATGTATATGGGTTTAGACGATTTTTGTTAGCTGTGGAACTTATGACATGGCACATTTATCCTGAATACTGAGACAGGTCATATTTCAATGCAAAAGGAACATAATTGTGTCTGCTGCTGCATGCCTATAAACTAATGTTATAAACATAGACAGAAAACATAGCCAAGACAAGATGTATCAAAGAAATGAACATTTCAAGGTGGCTTTTAAATGCGGATCTAAGGAGGAACTGAGTTATCACAAAATCAGCACAGTTTGGCCCAACATGCACGCCACCCAGTGTCAATGTTGACATTTTAGCTAAATTCATATAAGTAGTAAATTTGCACATGTATCAATATTTGCATTTTGCATGACTACATATAAAGCTACATATAACAGGCAGGCAGTTATGACAGTTTTTTTTTTTTTACATTAAGGGCAAAAAGTTCTGAGTGTATAATTTTAGTTAGGACTTTTTAACAGTTATAGCTTAGATTCTGTACAGATGTGCAGGTTTGATCTATTGAAGTGCTCTTATAAGTACAAAGTCATTTTGATTCAATGTACTATGACTGAAGGTGCCCTGTAGTGAACTTCCTCTTCTCTAAAGCATTAAAACCCAATGAGTCTGCAGTGACTGGGCCTAATTCCACTGCCCACACTGTATGATAAGTCCTTAGGAGCATGACACACACACACACACACACACACACACACACACACACACACACACACACACACACACACACACACACACACACACACACACACACACACACACACACACACACACACACACACACACACACACACACACACACACACACACACACACACACACACACACACACACACACACACACACACAGAGTGTAGAAAGCCGTGGTATCTTGTTGGGTTTGTCCATCTGTGACTAGAAAATGAAAATGCTGCAGGGTTTTAATACATATGGTGTTCAGTACACACACACACCAAACTTGTACCTGCTGTTGATCACAGACTACTGGTGTGGACAGACAGCTCCGAAAGGGTAGCTGACTAAGCAGCAACAGCTCTGCACTCAGTGAGCCATCATGTCATCTCTCATAGGCCCAGCACACTGTAACAGCAGCCGGCTCGCTCGATATTTGTGCAGCTTTTGTTTGCTTTCAAGACCCAGCATGAAGTATATGTGGAAGGACTCGGAGTATAGGGAAAGCCTCAGAATTGAACATCTTTAACATTGTACTAGTTTTTCGATGTGTATACTCGGAGTGTCATGTCCCACTTTGTGCTTTTTGTCAGCTGAGCCCAGTGACCTCTTTCCTTTGGCAGCTTCACAACCAACTTGCATCAGCGCTTTGGGCTTCCTGACAGGGTTGCGGAAGGCGCTTTATAAATAAAGCTTTGATTGATTGATTGAACTTGAAACAACCCACGTTGCCTGCTGGTGGTGGTCGGAGGGACCGGTGGCGCCAGTGCTCGTCAGCCTCGCCTCTGTCAGTGCGCCCCAGGGCAGCTGTGGCTACATTGTAGCTCATCCCCACCAGTGTGTGAATGTGTGTGTGAATGGGTGAATGACTGATTGTGTTGTAAAGCGCCTTGAGGGGTTCCAGGACTCTAGATGGTGCTGTATCAAATACTGGCCATTTACCATGTTTCACATCAGGAGGGTGGCCTCAGTGACATGCATTGCAGTAGCTCACAAAGTATTTTTTTTTCCACCAACACCCCAAGTAGACCTTGTTAGTCACAGTGACTTGTGGATGTGGCTCACCCTTGACTTCCTTTACTGAGGTCCATCCTTCTTTGTTATTTAGACTGTATTCCACTTTGCTTCCAGGCAAATGGAATTGCTCATAGTCTTGATAGAGAATGTCGTCCATCATGAAATGGAAGAAAGTGAGCTGTAATGCATTTAGCATTATGCATAAAGTCTTTGCAACATGTCTGAAGGTGTTATTGATCCCCCTCCATTCTGCTGAGCTTTAACGAGTGTTGCTTCCTGCTCGCTCTGTTAGATTCTCATCCTTGTCAATTTGTCGGTGACTGACAGCTGAGTTGATGTGATGCTGCTAATCCTTTGATGCAAGCTGGAAAACAGCTGTTAGGACAGTTTTACAAAGGCTGTGACCATGCACATTGATTTCAACATTTCATTGGTCACACTAAGAGGAAGTGGTGACCAATGTGAAAGAAATGTTTTTGAGCTCTCACACTGTCAGGCGGCTTTTTAAAAAGAGATTGCAAATCGTCAGAAGTTCCTCTAATTGAATGCCATTTTTAAAAGAGCTTGTATGGTTACTGTGGCTGCAGGCTGAGAGAACGCATCACTGCTTTATTTGGAAATGAGCTGCAGCCCAGCAGGTTTCCTTCAGGCTCATAGCAGGTTTAAATAATAACTAACTCACTGCTTGTGCTGCCCTATTTGGGATGTAAAGCCATCACAAAGAACTCTTTTGATGGACTGGGAAGCAGAGCGACTGTAGAGGGGGGGGGGGGGGTGTTTGAGTAATAGTGAGCCTGTCTGTGTTTGAAACCTGTAGTCTGCATCTGGCTTGTTGTGAATGAGGAACATTAAAGTTTATGACAGCATTGATGGGATTACTGTCCCACCGGTTTATATGTGTACACCAGTGTTTTAGCACAAGGATGAGATTCATTGTGTGTTCCTGTAGGAGGATTTGCCTTTTGTAGATCTCTCAAATCTCTCTTTCCATATTCTTCCCCCGTCAGTGTTCTGATGGAGGGATGGACAAGAGTTGCTTGTTTTATGTGCCATGACCTACTTCAACTCAGGAAAGACAGGACTGACTATCCATTCGTCTGTTTATCCTGCCAACCGTCTGGTACGGCAGTCACATGCAGTTCACAACATCAAACAAACCTCGTTTCATTTTCATGCTTGAGGTGGTATTATATCAAAAAAGTCTTAACTCAACATTTACTTCTATCCTTTCGTGGAGTTCCCTGCTCTTTGACGAAATCAAAGTAAGTCATTTTTACCGGAGCTCAGTTGTTCTGATATTATTCTGCTCATGATGTCTTTTAAGAGTGAGACCCACAACACCGGTGACACCATTTTAAAGTTGTTTTGAATACACACAGAAACTAGAAATAACAACAGGAAAGCTTCTGAACCCACAGACCGTGTGTGTTGGTGTGTGTAAGCTTTTGATTGTGGGGAAGAGGAGTGGCAGGAGGGAAACCCACTAAAAACTCTAATTTTGTGGTAGATATTCTTGGTCTCCTCTTCCCAAATTAAAAAAAAATACTGTAACATTTCTTATTTCAGATATTTTTAAATGAGATGATTCCATCAAGTTTTATACATACAGAATAGGATTTGTGTTTTTATTTTTCTAAATAAACAAAAACCTGCAAAATGAACATTAAACCAAAAAGAAGTACATTTTAACACCCACATTTATCTCAGTTTGACCATTTCAGTCCTTGACAGTTTATTTCTGTCACACTTTGGCAAAAGCAATATAGAAAACACATTCACATAAAAGAAGTTTTAGGATTTAAATCTCATCTAAGTGATGGGTAGAATCTTTTCTAATTGTATCCAGCAAGTAGATTCTTGAAGAACCCGCTCAAAAAGAACAAACATTAAATGACCATTCACAACAGTCTTTTCAGGAGCTTTTCTAGCTTCATGTGCTCTAGTGGATCTATATCACAAAGCCCACTGCAGAGGCTCTCCCACCTCACCAACCTGCTAAAACGCCTCACTTCCTGCTGCTTTGTCTGATTCCAAACACTTGTCTGCTACTCTCAGGACAAAAATATGATCATTTATTGACAAGACCTTATTTTACTCTTGTACTTTTTGCAAAAGGCAATCAAAAAGTTGCCGTTGGTTTTTTTTCTCTGTGGAAGAGTGCTATGAATAGGTGTCAAACCCACAGCTAGCTGAGCTCAACAGTCACACAATTCAGTTCCACTGCACCAAGATGTTCTTTTATTGTTGAACAGAATGGAAAATATATGTTCTGGTGAGAGACCATAAATGGGGGAGAATAAAGTAGTATTTTCTACAATAAATAATTTTGTTTCTATTAAAACTAATTGAACTTGTTCAGCTTGTTTCCTCACTACGTTTGTCATCTTTAAAGTTTGCATGGACACCTGCTTTTTAAATTTCCTATAGAGGAAAAGGTGGACTATGTTTGAAATTTCACCAGCACACACACACCTTGTATTTTTTGTTATTTTTCTGTGTTGTATTAAAAAAAAGAGTACACTTTCTGTAAATTAGTTGCATGCAATTTGTGGCGTCAATTATCTTAGTTCTGTTGAACTCGGCTCACGGTAGATGATCTCTAGGAACAGTTGTCCAGGAAAATAAATGCTGCAGCATTTGGGATTTGTGTGCAACTATGGCTCAGAAACTGTCTTTGTGAAACAGGCCCTGAATCTCCTAATCAATACGCTGAAAGCTGCTATGAAGCTTAACTGAGCTGGAAGACTCTGCAGTGTTGGATTCACGGTTGAGTTACGCTTCATAATTTAGAGCCAATTCAAAACAAAATGTAACAAAGCAAACTGATTTTCATTTAATCCTGACAAAATGGAGTTCAAAGTAATTAAATGGCAATTTGTAAAAAAGCTCTGAAAGAAAGAGATGAATTACATCGAGTTTTTATTTGAATTTAGTCCATCTCAAATGTTTATGGGGCAGTGGGCAATAGAGACTCACATAGTTGGTGGATGAAAAGGGCATAGGCATATTGTCGAGTGTTTAGAAAAGTACATAAATTCATCATAGCTGGATCATTAACAATGAGATGTGTTCATATTTTCTTACATTTTTTTTCAGTAAATGTGTGAAGATACGGGCAGGAAATGTCTGGTGTGAAGGAGCAGCACCACCAGTTCAGGGTCAAATATGAGTCACTTTCAGTAACTATAGTAACACCGACAGTGTGAGTGTGAAGTGTAAAGCACGGTGCAGCAGGTGTAATATGTAGGACGGGCTCTGGTTGGATGGTCTGTAGGCCACTGTTGGTTTAACTGGGGTGGTCATCCATCATCCATTGTAAGTCTTTCCTCTCATGGGGTCAAGCCCAGGCGGGAGAGTATTTATAGTCTGTCCAGATGCTGCAGTGTGTCTCTGTGTAACAGTGTTTCATGCCTACAGTTGCACCTGTGCGTGCTTGCACGTGATTTGATTCAGGCATCCTGTGATTGGATTTTGTGAGTTTGTTCCCCTCATCCGAGTGCTTTAGATGAACACAGGCCTTATGTTGTCTAACACAATCCCAGGGGGTTGAAAAGGAAAAGTGAATGAGCACCCAGCTTGCCCTATTATTTTTCTCACACCATTCTGGTGCATGCTAAGAGCAGGATTTATGCTTTTTGTGAAGCTCAGTTTCATGATGAAGGGCTGCTCCTCTCACAGCAGAAAGCATGAAAGGTAGTTGCTTCATCTAAGCAGAAAGGCAACAGATATGCTGTTCATCGCTTTAGTCTTTTTGTTGTAGAACAAATTAGAAATAAAATGTTTGTCATTTTTGTTTTCTTTCTTCATGTCCCACCTCATCCAAAGCCTCTCTCTCTCTCTCTCGGTTGTATTTATCTCATGTGTTGCTCAGCTGCTATGGACCTTCTTCCCTCTTTGTCTCGTGTATGGAAGACGAGCTGCAGCATGTTAGGAATTCATATCAGCCAGTGCACCTTGCAACACATCAGAGGGAAAGAAATGAAAGGAATGGGAGTCAGGAGATGTGGAAAGCAGGTCAGAAAACACAGATACATTTGCTGTACATAGAACATCTTGCAGCTAATATTTATCCTCTTAGTTCCGCTTTGGTCTCGGTCCCTATATCAGTAAATGCAGTTGCGTTTAAGAACCATGCAGATAAAGCTTTTTCTGTACATTTGTCCTCAGAGGAAACAGCCAGAAGCAGAATTTGCTGCCTGGTACTCAACTCAACATCCCCCCCTGCTGGCTGCTAAAGGTTATGCATGGTTAAAATGCTTTGATCGCCTGTTTCATGAAAGTAATCGCCTCAAGTGGGACTAAAACAAGAGGATTAGATATAGTGAGAAGAAAATTCCTCTCTAGGTTGCAGTCAGCAGTGATAATGGATCGTGTAGAGTCTGACTGATGGTATTGTTTTGCCAAAGATCTTCGTATTGTAAAGAACATGATTATTGCTTATGGACCACTGTGTGTGGTTAGGTTTTAATCATATTTCGTGCAGTGTTTGGCTCTGAAACATTCTGCTGATCTACCATCGCTTTTGTCCTTCACTTCCAACATACTTCTAACTGGTTCCTTTCTGTCATTCTCCACACCCACGCCCCCACCTCCCCATTCCTAGTTTTCCTGTCTTTTCATTCCTTCCTCTGCCACTTCAGTCATCCCTCTCTTCCTGTCCTTTAATAAGCTCCGTAAGGAGTGCTTTTCTTGTAATTAAAATGCACATCATTCATCTGGGAGGGAGGAAGGCTGTCTCCTTAATCTGCAGTAACCCACATTCTAGCCTCCGAGGATTTGGTTTGTACGCGGCATGCACACACACCCATCCTAATTTCAGTCGCTATCTCTGTAGACACTCCCACCTCCGCTCCTCATTGTGTCAGCCCAGATGTGCCTTGTCATGTCATTTTTGAGTAGCAAACACCAAAACCAGCTCTGGTGTTTATTTTTTTTTTCTTTAGCTACAAAATATAAGGAAAGATTGTGTGTAATTGGGATATGGTTTTCTTAGATTTAAATGTGACCTAGATGCACTGCTTTCTTAAACATTCCTGGTGTGAAGGCTTCTCAAAACCTTGTTTTTCTTTGTGGAACGAGTCCATATTGAAAAACAAAAGCAAGTTTGATCAGCGTGTGCCTTGTGTTGCAGTTCCTTTTTTGGTCACTGAGGAGCAAGCCTGTGTGTGTTATTGAATGTTTGCTTGGCAGATGAGGCTGACACACCTTTGTACATTTGTGGATGGGTAACAGCATGCCGAGCACACTTGGCTCTGTGAAGAAAAGCAGCATAAAGCTTTATCTTCTACTGCATTAATATCAGTTGGTACTTAATCTTTGTTTACAGAAACTAGTTAATTTCAGTCAGCTTGCTTCATTTGTAAGTAAAACCTCCAATGGAGCAACTACATCTATGTGGTTTCAAACAGACAATTTTATGTAGCCTGGAGGTTTATGTTTGAACAGTAACTGTGTTTTATTTTATTAGAGCAGCAGATTCCTTCTCACCAGGGTTAAATCTAGTTCAGCTCCAGAACTAAGTTGATTAGCATGTCCTCTGTAAACCATCTGGACTAACATCTGTTGACAGAGGTCTCCACCAGTTGCAGTAAAACTTTGACATCAATAACGGACAACACCGACCTCATGAGCCAATCTGTATTTATTTATGTGAATTTTCAGATCATAACTTCCCATCTAATTAGGTGGGCTGTATGAAATGATCAACTTTTGATTTTTGTGTCATGCTTTAAAAACCTGCATTTAATCCCTATTTTTTTCCACCTGTCTGGTGGTAGAAAATTTTAGCACAGGAAAACCTCAAATAGCGTAGAAGGAGTCACCGCTCATCTGGGAAAAGGCGCTGGATCAGAAAGTGGAATAAACAAAATGAGAATCCGCTCACTTCAATCTGCGGTGTTGGAGTTTATTGGTCAAGCTTTCGGTCAGAGACCTTCATGATGAAGGTCTCTGACCGAAAGCTTGACCAATAAACTCCAACATTGCAGATTGAAGTGTGCGGATTCTCATTTTGTTTATTTTTTTAACACAGGAAAACCTGCAAGAACAAGTTCCACTTCCTTTTGTAGTTTTACGGAAGTTGAGTTTATTAAACTTGACCCACCTTTCTGTTTGCTGGTTCGGCTGAGAGAGTAGAGCACGGTAGGGGATTCTCATACTCTATATACTGAGTGTACAAGTTCTGTACAAGTGGACTGTTTTGTTGCCCTTTTCACTTATATTGGTGCTTTTCTCACCACCACCCACCCAGCGGGGGATGAAAACACACTGGGGTGGCTCCAGCAGCGTAAACAAGAGTGCTGCTCTGTATCCATGATGAATCTTTGGAATGTAACCTGGACCTCTGTATCCAGAAAGGAGTCTCTGCTGTGAAACCAAGTCACCTGGCATGTCAGCCATGATAATTAATGCTAAGGCTGTCCAAGTGAATCTGGCTCAGCTTTTGCTGTGTCTCCTGTCTGTCTGGGAAACACGGCGGTCCAAGTTACCACCGTGCTGATGATACTGACACCTGGCACAGGTCATGTGAACGTCAGAAATGTTACATGCAAGAGAAACAGAAGCTAATGTTAAATGAAATAGTGAGAGCATTAAAATGGCATGACTCATGAGTAAACTAAACCAAGTCTGTACTAGCCATCAGGAGGGGCTGATTATACCCCTCTACGCTGCTCTGAAACCACTCCCTCAGTTTGGCACATCTCTGTGGATCTTTTTTGCTTTCTTCATTTATTGGATTCTCTGTCTGCTCTAACGTGCTCAGACGACTGAAGTCGGACAATTTTAGGTTGCTTTCAGTGGTTCATCATTTGTGTGAGTAGTATATCTCTCTCTTGAACATTCAGGTTGCAATCTAAGAGCTGGCATAGCAGCTGAGGGATCACCCTAACCACCGGGCATTTATTTGAACCCCTCCTGCCCCCTTCTGCAGTGACCCTCTGTTCTGCTCCCACCCTTCTGGTTGTCTTGTCCTGATGGTAGAGTTACGAGAGACAGTTCCTGCCTGGCATTCTGTGTTTAGGCTGTCCCTTTCTTCTGATGCTTGCTTTTTCTACGTTTTCTCATCTCTGCCTAAAGACTTGTCTCTTTCTAAGGTATGTCTCTTCTTGTTAAATTTAAACAGAGTTTGTATCTCACTGCACAGTTTCTCATTTTAGGACACAGAATGTCTTACAGAGTATTTAAATTTTTACTGTTGAATTCCTGGTCCCTTTTGCCTTTATTTGTCTGTAATGACACTGTTCTTTTGGATGACTTTATTCATATAAAACATTTTTCTTTTTTTGCTCACGTTTGGAAATAATTTTGAAGGAGTTGTGAAATTCGGTCTAAAAAAACACCACAATTCATGCTCTTCCAAATACTCCCTAATGGTACGCATCTTTCCACCTACTTGTTGGAACAAGTAAATTAGTAGTTGTTTCTCTGGCCTCCCTCGCTCAGAAATAGTCAGCATAGATGGGAATAATTATGGTCACACATTTGACAGCAACTCTTGGTTTTAAAACATGCTAAGGCTGCAGCCAGGGAAGGGTCAATGAGTAACCAAAGGAGTGGCTGTGACAGCCTCAATGATTCAACCTTTACAGCTCTAAAATCCTCTCGTGTTGGTGCACATAGGGTGCTGACAGGTTGCGAAAGGAGGACTCTCAATGAGTAGAACTTTGTCCACGAGGAGTTTGTGACCTTGATGCTCTTGTTAGTGCTGGACTGTAAGGAACTGGTGAGTTTTGTTTTACTGAGCACCCCCATGATGATTTTATTTTCTAAAGGAAAACCTTTCGACATGTAGTGTTGATCGTTTGCTTTGGTGAGACATAACGTTTGAAAATATCTTGTACATTGTAGCGTGATAATACACGTATTTGTATGCATAACAACATTTACTAGGAATTGGGCTTAAACATAATTGTTTTATCGTGCTCCCAGGACACAAAAAGATGGTTAATGCTTATTGCCATGAAAGTAAAACACAGTATTGTTTTTTGGGTTTTTTTTCCCCCCACAGATGCTTTGCTGGCGGACCTTGAGTCCACAACATCTCACATTTCCAAGCGCCCGCTTTTCCTTTCTGTCGATTCTGATTGTTCCTTTCCCATTGGAGATCAGAACCAGCAAGACATTGGCTCGCCACCATCACCAGAGAAACCTCTAAATGGAGTAGATGAAACAGAGGTAACTTCATTTATACTTTATATATTTAGGGGCGACGGTGGCACAGGAGTTAAGTGCTCGCCCCGTAATCGGAAGGTTGCAGGTTTGAGCCCCGCTCAGTCTGTCGCTGTCGTTGTGTCCTTGGGCAAGACACTTAACCCACGTTGCCTGCTGGTGGTGGTCGGAGGGACTGGTGGCGCCAGTGCTCGGCAGCCTCGCCCTTGTCAGTGTGCCCCAGGGCAGCTGTGGCTACATTGTAGCTCATCCCCTCCAGTGTGTGAATGTGTGTGTGAATGGGTGAATGACTGATTGTGTTGTAAAGCACCTTGAGGGGTTCCAGGACTCTAGAAGGTGCTATATCAAATGCATCCCATTTACCATTTATACTGGACATGTTTTCCTCCTGAAAGATTGAAGGCAGATAATTGATTAGTACAAGGCATTGTATAATTTTGTCTTTAAACACATATATGAGTGAGATAGCTCATTGGTGAATTGTTCATACTTCTGATCTTCAGTCTGTCAGCTCAGCTCAGAAGAGTCCCTGGTCTAGACAGGGCAGCAGTCCAAGCCATTGCATCGGGGAAGAGGACCACGTATACAGGTTAGCATGAAACATGAGGCTGTTTGGGGGGAATCTAATCTAATCTAACGGCAAATGTAGGAACAAGTAAAGCTTCTCCGTGTGCTATGTTGTGGTAGAATGTAAACAGCACTTTTTTTTTCTCAACACGGTAGTTTTCCTAATAAGCGAAAAAGTAGTGAGTCATCTTCAGCTGCTGCCATGAACTCATCGCTGGGCAGTAACCTGTCTGAACTGGACCGCCTGCTGTTGGAGCTCAACGCCGTCCAGCAGAGCACCCCTTCCTTCCCCACAGAAGGTACTTCACAATCATGTTTCTGTAATGGGACGTTGGTGTCACTATAAACATTTAGCACTTCTGCGTTTGTGGTATTAGGCGCTAAGCTTGCGCTGTCTGCTGTTTGGTCTGTTTTTATTGTTGGGTTTGAGTTAACATTCAAATATTGGTAGGTTCCCAAAAAAACACAAAATTAACTTTCTTGTAATAATCATTTTGAAGAAGCAGCTCCACCACTGCCTGCAAGCAGCACAGTCCACCACATCCAGGAGAATGGAGTCTCCACGACAGGCAAAGCCACCCCACCCAAACTGGAGAAGCCCAAGCGCTCTGCAGCAGCTAGAGGAATAGAGAATGTACGGCCGAGTGTGGAGAGCCTTCTAGATGAGCTGGAAAGCTCTGTGCCAGCCCCCTCTCCCATGTAAGGAAGAATTTGTAAAGAAACATAGAAGTTATGTGTCTGTGTGCAGCAAATTAGGGCTTGCTTATTATTTCAAGTTTGTTGTAAAAAGCACCAAGTTTAGGTGATTGCATCTGTGCTTTCTCTTTAGTCCCACGCTGTTGGTAGTGTCAGAGGAACAAAACGATGCACACGGGGAAAAACTGCCACAGCAAGTCAGGATGTCTGCCTCTTCTGCTACACGGGAGTTGGATGAGCTCATGGCTTCCCTGTCGGACTTCAAAGTCCAAAGCAACGTGAGTGTGATTTAAAACTGGGGTGGCTCTGACTGTTTGGGAATGTTTGCACTGAATGGAAGCTAGTTAGCTGTCCTTGTATGACTGCTTCTAAAGTAGGATGTGATAACAGCTCTAAAAATAATTCCTCAACTGAATTGGATCGTTCTGCTGTCTTTACCACATGTGGTTTTTGTAAGAACTTACACACAAAGGTAGGACTGGGTGGTATTCATGTTTAAGGTTCTAAAATCATACCACAGTATACTGTATTAACGTTTGCTTCTAAAAGATTATGATGCTGTCTTGTTCAGCATTTAATTTAGGGCATTTTAAGAGTTTCCAAAAATAATTTTACTTATATTTTTAGAATAAAGATGCAGCAGGCAAGTATTTTGTTAGTAGTACATCATGGAACAAACATTTTAAACAACGAATAGATGACCACCAGGACAAAGAGCTTATGATGCTACAAAAAATTAATTCACCTAAAGAAATCATGTAAAGATGATGTAATGCCACAAAACAAACAAGTGACTTATAAAAAATATTTTCTCTTCCAACCAGAATGTTAGCCTCTTCAGGTTCTTGCAGAGGTTGGTAGAAAGCTGTCATCTGAAGTTTCAGTCTGAAATTGTGGTTGTAGCAGAGAGAGAGAGAGAGAAACTGGTGTCATTCTATTTTTCTGCTTTAGTGGACCAGAGCAAGCTCTACAGAGTCCAATCCACCCTGGTTCTACCTATTCTTTCATCACTTGTCCCATGATCTTTACACAACAGTAACAGAATAGCCAGCCTTTTCTTCGTTTCAACTTCATTCTTCTCCTTGGTGTTGAAAGCAGCAAATTGTTGGTAGATTTGGCTCAATTAATTTGTGAGAGTTGTGTTAATAAAGACAAAGAGATGCATTGGGAATTAATTTAATTGGCTCAAAGTTGTCATGGTAAAATTTTGCGCTGATGCAGTACCTTCACTAAACAGTGGGCATCACCACAGAGGAAATAATACAGCTGCAGAAACCGTGAGAGAAGAATGTAAGGGAAATAAACTTAAAATGTTTTTTCCGTGCATTTTGATTCTTAGGTTTACATTGGCTTTTAATGTGAGATGCTTCTCTGGTAAATTCCCTTTTTCTAAATTCATTCTCTATTTTCTTGGTTTTGTTCTCTTTTTCTCCATCACTGTATGTCTTGTCTATATACGTTGCCTCCATGATTCATTGCATCTGACTCAGTCTGGCTCTCAGCAATCTTTGAATCAGGACTCTGGGGACCCTTTATTGCTATCTGGTTCACTAGTTGTCCAAGAATCTATAACTCCTCACATTGGTTCAAAGAACACATCTTTACCTTTGGGTTACGCGTCCCCTTTGTGTATGTCGCCTTCATTGGAACTCCACATAGATGAGGATGGGTGTTCAGCTCCCACACCTTCATTTGGATCAGTTGTGCCACCTAAAAGCCTCCAGTATTCCCACATCCAACAGAGTAATGATGACAGCCATGTCTGTTTTGAAGTCTCACATATGGAGAGTTACACTGTTTCCAGTACTTCAGAAGCTCTGAGTCCATTTGAAGTCAACAGCTCTTCACAAATATCAGTAAATGCAGTATCTACTAGTTCCAGAACTACTACCAAGAGCCCCAGCCCAGTTGTTTTTAAGAGTCCAGTTTCCCTGTCTAAAATCCCCAGTCCCATTTTTGGAGATAAAAGTTCGAGTCCTGCTGATGTTAGAGCTCAAAGTCCTGTACTTAAAAATCTTCCTGTAACTCATAGTCCACAGGCACTTAGAAAGAGCGCTAGTCCAGTGAAATTACCTGCTGCTACAGACGCAAGGCCGCTAAAGGCGGCTAGTCCAGTCACAGTTCCCAGGCTTTCTAGTCCAGTTCCAAAATGTGCAAGTCCTGTACCAGTTCCCATTATCCCTAGCCCACTGTCTATACCAAGGAGTCCTTGTCCTGACACGATTTATAAAAGTGTTAGTCCGGTAACTATTCCGAGACTTTCCAGTCCAGTTCAGAATACCACTAGTCCTTTAACTAATGCCTCCGGGTCTGCGGCCTTGTCTAAGAGCTCTGATTCAGAACCTATTCCTAGAAATTCCTCCCCTGTACCACTGCCAAGGCTTTCAAGCCCAGTAACGGTTCCAAAGAGTGAGACTTTGTTTCCTAAGAGTTCTCCTCAAGCCATCAAAAAAACATTCACCGTTCCAGGCACCAGTAGTCCCAGAGCTTCCCCAGTTTTACCTGCTGCCGTACCATCAAACACCGTGATTGCCCCAGAAAGTAAAGGAGGGAATGTTCTGGATTTAGCGTGGCCATGCCGGGAGCCGTTGCTGGATGATGCTTTAGACAGAATTTTAGCTCCCAGCTCCAGTCGGCTGACTGAGAACCTGCCACCTGCTTCTGTTATGTCCACTGATGAAGACAAATCCTGGGAGGACGAAGATGTCATTTACCCTGATTTCAGCAGAGAGGGAACTCTAACACCTATGACTGAGTCCAGCTGGATAGATGAATGTTTCACCCCCTCCAGCTGCCCTGGGACACCAGATGCAACGTTGGACCTGCCCACACAGCAGCCCTCTGCCGTTGAGCGACTTTCTGCTTCTGGTCAAGTAGGCAAATGAACTCCCCAAAACAAGCTGCTGTCACGAGGCTGTACAAGTTTTAAGTTGGCATGTAGTCTTTTTAAACCTTTGAAATCATAAAAACAACCTCTGACAATA
The DNA here is from genome assembly GCF_043380555.1 of Nothobranchius furzeri. NCBI lineage: Eukaryota > Metazoa > Chordata > Actinopteri > Cyprinodontiformes > Nothobranchiidae > Nothobranchius > Nothobranchius furzeri. The sequence continues at coordinate 54,641,671 of NC_091743.1, read as the reverse complement.
AAGCCAGAAAGGATTTCTTGTGTGAATCCTCCAGAGTTTTGTACTCTGAGCACTGATATGAGCTTATTTTGGGTGAGCGGTTTCTGCAAGTATCGAAGGAGTTGTGAAATGGTGCAAACATGTTGATATGATGAGAGATTCCTCATTCCCTGCAGTGTGATGCATGTGGTGTCATATAGCAATCAGAAAACGGCCTCAGGGAGACGTTTTCATGGCTGATGTGGAAAGGGTTGTTGACACACGTCCTCACTTGCTTCTTTCCACATTGCTGTGTTAGTTATGCTGTTTCTAACAAGGAGGTACTTCTACAGAAAGGAGGTAGTTTCATTTTAATGGATTGCATACATCTCCCCACAGAGAGCAGATGAATTCATGAAAGTTTCTAGAATTGCTGCTTCCTGGTGTTTATCGTTGCTTTGGCATGTGTAGATGTTTGAGAGAGTCATTTGTAACGCGGCATGTGTAGTCTTAATTTTAGCTGCTCAGCATGCCTTGCATCTGATTTAATAGCAAAGCATAAACCTAAACTAGAGGCTGTGATTTGTTTGGCCAGTAAAAGTGATTAAATATGTAAGTGAAAAGCATTTTGGCAAACAACACTAAGCTATTGCTCAAGTGTTTTGGCACTTTAGTGAGATGTTTAGCACTGGCAGCAGGATGGGATCCCAGCTTCCCATACCTCCTTATCACTCGCTTTCCAGCTCAAGTCAGTGATCCGCCGCACCAAGGAGACGTCCAATGTCCATCCGATGTACAGGGATGGACTGAGACGAAAAATGGGACCAATCATTGTGCATAAAAGCAACTCGCAAGATCGACTGATTGAGGAGCTGCAGGGTAAATTGGGGATTGGGCGAGTGGAGCGCAGGCGGAAACAACAGCCCGATGACTGGCTGACGGAGGGAGTCATTGTCATGTCCAACCCACAGAGAACTCGGGAGGAAGGGATTCAGCCATCTGTGGATAAGGTAGACCGACACTAGAGGACTGTATCAGGATCAAAAGCCAAGCTGGACATTACTCTTTCTACTGATGTCTACTGCATTGCTTAAAATTTTTTAGCTGTCAGTTTTAGTTAATTTCTGTTTTGTACTAACTTTGTGTGACCCTTTTAAAATGTTCTATAATTTAATTTCTGCTCTGTATCAGTTTTATTCTTCTTTTGCCATTTCCATCTTTCCACCAGATTATCATCCCTCCTGAATCACCAGCCCCACAGAGAAAAGTCCTCCCCCCTCCACAGTCTCCCCCAGCACCCAAAAAGCCACCCCCAGTCAAACAGACTCCACCACCTCTACCTCCTCCACCTCCAACGCCCCCTCCTCCTCGAGAACCCACTCCTCCACCTCCCAAGGAGCCTACCCCTCCCCCACCTAGAGAGCCTACACCTCCCGCTGTCCTGCCCCCTCCATCTCCTAGCCCCCCACCTAAGCCCGTCACGCCACCCCCATCTCCAAAGGTCTTTGTATCAGTGGGTTGTCAGACTGACTACGACCCTATCTTCCCACCACTGCAGGCATGGATCACCTTTCTTCTTGCACCCTACCTTCATACCTCACACTTTCTATCCTTTCTTTACACTTTCAATGGTTTTACCTTCATACCATTTTCCTATTTAGCAGTGCTAAATGAAGGTTTGGCTTTGGGGCTTCCGAAAAGCTTTGTTTGAAATCCAGTCTGACCCTGTTATGAGGGGTTCTGACACTCTGGCTGGAGAGACTGAGCCCGTTTTCTAATTCTGACATCCGATGGCGCCGAGAGCCCTGCGTTTGGAGCGGAGGGTAGAATTTAAGAGCTCAGGAGGAAAGCAGAGTGTAACGCACCAAAGTTCTCATTGCACTAAGTGTCCTGCCACGCTCAGGAATGGTAGGCTCGCAGTGCAACGGAAACCTAATCTGACACATGACAGCACAGTTACCACCACATTTATAGCAAGTCCAACAAAATTTAAGTCAACAGGACCCATGAGTTTAGATCCCAGTTTGCTGAAATTAAAGGCCTCGCCTTTTAGTTCTAAATACTTTTAGTGAAGTTGTTTGTTGAGGACGTGTGAGTAGATTCACACATGTAGCGTCAAATACGCATTTGTGTCAGGATGCTATTTAATGTTGTCAAAGGTGAGGAGGTCATTTGTGTAAAGGAGAATATGCAGAGCAGCGGTGCTATTTTCTACCAGAGGAATGTAGAAGCCATGAAGATCCAATGACCACACCACCTGAGAAGGTCTTTTGCTTACATTGCAGCAGTCAGACACTCGGACACAATGTTGACGTCAGAGTGTCATCTAAAAAATCTGCTAACGTGAATTGGGATGGATCAGAGCATATATATGGTCGCGGTTTATTTATCATTGGTTTGTATTTGCATTTACTCCACCATGGAAGAGAAAATGGCAAATTTCAACTGGTTTCTTGTTTTTAAACATCAAAAAGATAAAATGAAACCATTTTTCATTTGTATTAGATTCAATCGCAGGGAAAGACCTCTCCCACTGCTCCCCCAAAACAAGCCAACAAGCTGGACAACATGCTGGGAAGTCTGCAGTCTGACCTCAACAAACTTGGAGTCCAGACTGTGGCGAAGGGAGTCTGTGGTGCCTGCAAGAAACCAATTGTTGGACAGGTAAGGAAAACCAATCTTCCAGATCGTAACTCAACCGTAACTGATAATACAAAATAATGGAGCTCTTAACACTGCAGTTCTCTAAAAACAACAGACCTTTATATGAACATGATCTTCTTTTTTCTAGAAAATCTGCTACTCAGCTTTAAGTTTTATACATAAAGTCTTAGGATAGCATATTCCTTCATGCAGGAACTAGCTAGTTCCAAAAGACACCCTGTGGTGGTATATCCAGGTAATACACAGTGTGTCCTTTAAATGTAGCGACGACAACCTAGTGAGGGGAGAATATTGTGTCTTTCGTGCCGCCAAGCTTCATAGTAATATTACCTGAGCATCTGACTTCTGATTGAAGATCACGCCTTCGTGCAACAGATGGTAATGTCTTGACCACATCTGGAATCTCTACCTAGCTCCTGCTGGCAGCAATATTTAAAATGCAAGTAAACATGGGCTGTCAGTTTCACGTTTGTAAACGGTATCACCTGAGATGGAAAACCAAAACGATGCAGAGATCCGGGAGCTTCCGGCCGTTAGAGCTGAAGCACAGATCACAGTTCGAAGGGACTGTGAGGGACAGCCACTTTTGGAGTGGCTCAAGAAAAAACTTGGATCGTGGCTTCAATCAGAATAAAAACAAGTCACGTCCAAACTAAAAGGAAGTCTGTGACAGTGCAGAGACTGCCCCCATACCCCATTTGTACTGCCATAGAGTAGTCTTTTGTGAAAAACATATGATCGTGCCACATTACTGCCACAGGCTGACCACTAGTGTAAAGAATGGGTCGTTTACATCTTACTTATGAACCATAAAATGTGAGATTCCACAGAAATATGAAATATCAATCTGATCTTTGACTATTTTAACCAGAAGATCAGAACTTTTTATTGCAGGGATTAAGTGACACTTCGTATTAACTCCAAGGAAAGAGAGAAAGTCAGGTTTAAAATAGTTAAATTTATTTCTACACAATTTAAACAAGACTAACTTTAACACTCTGAGTGCGTTTACATGCAGCCAGTAACCCTTTTAAAACCCGAGTATTCATAATAACCCAGTTCCGCAGGTCCATGTAAACACCGCCAAAAACCCAGATATGCTCATAACCGGGTTTTTTAAAACCCGGTTACTACACCTGGGGTAACCCTTTTCTAACCCGAATGTTTGGTTGTGTAGACGCATATCGGGATATCCCCATCAAACCGTGTGTTCTGCGCATGCTTTGTTCGCAAGGAATCTTGGTCTTTTGAGTAGCGAGACGTCTTGTATGCGCCAGAACACCGGAAGTAAACAACAAGTTGGGAGCAACATGGCGAGTCGCGGCACAGCACCACACTTTTGGAGTGACGAGGAAACTAAAGCGCAAACAAACGCGGTCGCTATCTCTTCCGAACTGGGAAACATGTTGTTGTTTTCACGGATACCGGAACAAGAAGAACCGGAAATGACGCATATTGCGTCTGGACGTAGTCCATACGTCCTGATGCTACCACAACGTCCGCATTTAAATCGGGTTATGCAAGTTAGAGGTAACTCTTTCTATATATGCTTGTAAATGGGTTATTCTGATCAACTCAGAAACCCGAATACCGACTTTAACCCGATCATAACCCGGATATTGGCTGCATGTAAAAGTAGTCTCTGTGTACTGATGGAACTAAGGTGGAGTGAGACGTGATGAATGATGATGGTGTGTGTGTGAAATGTTATTCAGAACCAGCGGATCCAGAGAAGCAGTTAGTTTTGAGTGGTAGTGAATGTTTCGCTCTAAACTTTAGTAGGAGATTTATAACACATGAAATGCCATCTGTTGGTCTATGTACCCCAGAGGAAGCCTCTGATTAGATCCAGAATGCCGAGGTTCTTGTGGACCCTCTTTGTTACCGAAGCCGGTAGAAAAGCAGCGGTACCAACCAAACTAGTCTTGGAATGCTTCCAGGTCGCAACAGGTTATCACTGGCGTCTCCGAGACCCTGAAGGAGTCGTGAGGTTCAGCTTTTATTCTGCAGGAACCGTTGCAGTCAGGTGTCACTTGCAACAGATTTTATCCAGCTTGTTGAGGTTCTTTATGGCTGAAGAGGAAGTCCGGATGGCCTGTCCGAGACTTCTCTAGAGCGCTTTGAACTAAAGAAAAGGTGGCGTGGGATAGTTTTTATAATTGTCATATTTTGGTTTACTGGCGAATCAGAATTTGACATGCAAAAGAGGGTTTATACAAACACCACCGAAAACCACGCCTAGCCAGAAACGAAGGTTCTGATTGGATCAGACACAAGGAAATGTGTCGTGTGACTTTAGCATTGCGTGTCATCAGTGTCTAGTGCAAATGTCCAAGATTGTAATTACTTGTAAAATACTACTGATCACAGGATTATAATATCAAGTAATAAACATTGTCATTTCACAGATTGATTGAACATTGGGCTCACATTATTATTGGTAAATAATAAAGTTGTTGATTATGTATTTATCAAAATAGTTCTTCGTCTTGACAGAGGTGAAACAGTTCAGATGAGCAGAGTGCATGAAAGACCTTGGCCACTATCTCATGTAAATTACCCTGTCAGAGACTTTATGCCTCTGTTCGAGCAGACGCAGCAGATCATGACCTTTAGGTCAAAAACAGGACATTCATGACGCTACACTAATGAACAACCAAAGGCTCCATGATGCCATCTCGGTTTTGTGGCAAAGTTGTGCCATTGTTTCTAAAAAAAGGCCTGAGTGACCTGTCCTTCAGTTCTTCATGGATCTCACTTCTCTTTGCTAAAATCTAAATATGGCATCAGCCAAATACTTTTTAAACTCGTCTTCATAAATCAGTCATTTTATGGTGGCCAGATCCAACTTTCACATCCTGTTTTTATTTAAGTAGGCATTTAGTGGGCTTTTAAAACACCATCCTGGCAGTTTTCTTGTAGCAGTGGGATGAAAAGAAGCTTTGTTTCTGGTGCATTAAGCTAACTTAATGTTAGAATCACTCCATGAGCACACAAACTTGTGTCTGCTTTTATTTAGTTTAATTGACGTAAAGGTACTTCCTGCATTCTGTTTTATTAAACTCTACTTTCTCAAGTTTGTGGTATTAAACTCATCTTCAGATGTCATTCTGCTAGTTTTAGAGCAGTTACGTTTACCACTGAATTTCATGAACACCAAAAAATGAAATACCACTTTGAACTTAAATTTACATTTGAATATACATCTGCCAGTGTTCAGTAATCCTTCCTCCTCTACCTGCAGTGCTGCAGGTTTTTTTTTTTCTTAATTTCTTCTTCTGAGCAAACTCATCACATTTTAATGCGCTGTGTCTCCCCACACCAGGTGGTGACTGCCATGGGCAGGACGTGGCACCCGGAGCACTTTGTGTGCACCCACTGTCAGGAAGAGATAGGCTCCAGGAACTTCTTCGAGCGTGACGGGCAGCCTTTCTGCGAGAAGGACTACCACAACCTGTTCTCACCGCGGTGCCACTACTGTAATGGACCCATACTGGATGTTAGTCACACACACACACACACACACACACGCACACGCACACACACACCAACATACATGCAGCAAAAAGGCAAGTAATGATATTTATTTATTCATGAGCTAATGGCTTTAGTTGAAAATCACTACATGATGAAACTGCTTGTCTTTGTGAGAGAAGATACTGACTATTTAGACACTCGCTGACCTAGAAACAGCTGATCAACCCATCCATTATCATCCGCTTATCTGGAGTCGGGTAGCGGGGGCAGTAGCCTAAGGTGAGAGGCCCAGACTTCCCTCTCCCCAGCCACTTGGGCCAGCTCCTCCGGGAGAATCCCAAGGCGTTCCCTGGCCAGGTGAGAGACATAGTCCCTCCACTCCACCATGTCCTGGGTCTACCTTTAGGTCTCCTCCCGGTTGGACTTGCCCGGAAAACCTCACCAGGGAGGCGTCCAGGAGGCATCCTGACCAGATGCCCGAGCCACCTCAACTGGCTCCTCTCGATGTGGAGGAGCAGCGGGTCTTCTCCGAGCACCTCCCGAATGACCGAGCTTCTCACCCTATCTCTAAGGGAGAGCCCACCCACTCTTCGGAGAAAACTCATTTCGGCCGCTTGTATCCGCGATCTCGTTCTTTCGGTCACTACCCAAAGCTCATGATCATAGGTGTGGGCAGGAACGTAGATCGACCGGTAAATCGAGAGCTTCGCCTTCTGGCTCAGCTGTCTCTTCACCACGACAGACCGGTACAACGCCTGCATCACTGCAGATGCTGCACCAATCTGCCTTTCGATCTCATGCTCCATTTTTCCCTCACTCGTGAACAAGACCCCGAGATACTTAAACTCCTTCACTTGGGGCAAGGACCTCACCCCTGACCGGGAGAAGGCATTCTACCCTTTTCCGAATCAAGACCATGGTCTCAGATTTAGAGGAGCTGATTCTCATCCCGGCTGCTTCACATTCGGCTGCGAACCACTCCAGCGAAAGCTGAAGATCACGTTCTGATGAAGCCAACAGGACCACATCATCTGCAAAAAGCAGAGACCTGATCCTCAGGCCACCAAAATGGATGCCCTCCACACCTTGGCTGTGCCTAGAAATCCTGTCTATAAAGGTTATGAACAGAATTGGTGACAAAGGGCAGCCTTGGCAGAGTCCAACTCTCACTGGGAGCGAGCCCGACTTACTGCCGGCAATGCGGACCGAGCTCTGACACCTGTCATAAAGGGACCTAACAGCCCGTATCAGAGGGCCTGGTACCCCATACTCCCGGAGTACCCCCTACAGGGCCCCCCGAGGGACGCGGTCAAACGCTTTCTCAAAATTCACAAAACACATGTAAGCCCCCTTCAGACAGGCCATGAAAAACGGAAATGTTCCAGACTCTGTCCGTAAGACCTTTGTGTCTGAATACAAACATCCGGATAATGTTTTCCGTAATTAAACCGGACGACGCCCCTAGTAACAGGTCCGGACTTGTCACGGACAAGGTGGCTGCTTCAGACTGGTGAGGTAGAGTTCCGGACAGGGAGGAGGGGGAGGAGGAGGGGACCGGGGGACGCTGTGTGCACCTATAGCTCGCTCCTGTAGCATGCGGCAAACCATGGCAGCTTGCCTCCTACGGTACCGTCTAGCGATGGAGCGCTTCACACCGCTTCCGTGATTCCTTTAACCATTGAGCTTCATCATCCTGGTCTCTTATGCGTCTTCGTGTGCACAGAATTATGCTTAACATAAGTCCGATCCCCCCCCCCCCCCCCCCCCCCCCCAGACATCTGGAACTTTTCCCTGCTGTGTGAAGGCAGCCGAAAGGACAAGTTCCGGTACAAAAGTGGTGTGTCTGAAAACACAGTTCTGGTTAAAAACCGGACTGAATTGTCCACACATATTCCAGAATGTCAATCTGAAAAGGGTTGTAGACTGGTTGGGCAAATTCCCACGCACCCTCCAGGATCCCCCTAAGGGTGTAGAGCTGGTCCAGTGTTCCACGGCCAGGACGAAAACCACATTGCTCCTCTTGAATATGAGGTTCAACAATCCGATGGACCCTCCTCTCCAGAACCCCTGAATAGACCTTACCAGGAAGGCTCAGAAGTGTGATCCCCTGTAGTTGGAACACACCCTGCGGTCCCCCTTTTTAAATAAGGGGACCACCACCCTGGTCTGCCAGTCCAGTGAGACTGCCCCTGATGTCCACGCGATATTGCATAGCCGCGTCAGCCAACACAGCCCCACAACATCCAGAGCCTTAAGGAACTCCGGGCGGATCCCATGCACCCCTGGAGCCTTGCCACAGAGGAGCTTTGTAACCACCTCAGTGACCTCAGCACCAGAGATTTGAGAGGCCAACCCAAAGTCCCCAGACTCTGCTTCCTCACTGGAAGACATGTCGGTGGGATTGAGGAGGTCTTTGAAGTATTCTGCCCACCGATCCACAACGTCCTGAGTAGAGGTCAGCAGCACACAGTCCCCACTATAGATAGTGTTGGTAGTGCACTGCTTTCCCCCCTTGAGGCGCCGGATGGTGGACCAGAATCTCCTCGAAGCCGTACGGAAGTCTTGCTCCATGGTCTCACCGAACTCCTCCCATACCCAGGTTGTTGCCTCGGCGACCACCCGAGCCGCGTTCCGCTTGGACTGCTGGTACCCGTCAGCTGCCTCTGGAGTCCCACAGGCCAAAAAGACCTGATAGGACTCTTTCTTCAGCTTGACAGCATCCCTAACCGCTGGTGTCCACCAGCGAGTTTTGGGGTTGTCACCATGACAGGCACCGACAATCCTGCGACCACAACTCCGGTCGGCCGCCTCAACAATGGTGGCACGGAACAGGGTCTATACAGACTCAATGTCCCTCGCCTCCCCCGGAACATTTTGGAAGTTCTGTCGGAGGTGGAAATTGAAGCTCTTCTGACAGGAGACTCTGCCAGACGTTCTCAGCAGACCCTCGCGATACGTTTGGGCCTTCCTGGTCTGACTGGCATCCTCCCCCACTATCTGAGCCAACTCACCACCAGGTAGTGGTCAGTTGAACCTGAGTGTCCAAGACATGTGGCCGCAGGTCAGATGAAACAACAAAGTCAATCATCAAAATGCATAGACCACAGTCAGAACCCGTCCCCCCACACGTAGGCGTAGGGATGCTATCCTCTCATTCACTGGGGTAAACCCCAACGTACAGGCGCCAAGATGGGGGAGCAACTAGTATGTCCACTCCTACTCGGCACCTCTCAGTGGGAGCAACTCCAGAGTGGTAGAAAGTCCAACCCCTCTCAAGGAAACTGGTTCCAGAGCCATGCGTTGAGGTGAGTCCGACTATATCTAGTCGGAACATCTCAACCTCAGACACCAACTCAGGCTCCTTCCCCACCAGAAATGCGACGTTCCATGTGCCAAGAGCCAGCTTCTGTAGCCGAGGATCAGGCCGCCAACGTCCCCGCCCTCGACTACCACCCATCACATACTGCACCTGACCCCTTTGGCCCCTCCCACGAGTGGTGAGCCCATGGCAAGGGGGACCCACGTTTCCTCTTCAGGCTGTGCCCGGCCGGGCTCCATGGGTGAAAGCCCGGCCATCAGGCGCTCGCCAACGTGCCCCACCTCCAGGCCTGGCTCCAGAGGGGGGCCCCGGTGACCCACGTCCGGGTGAGGCAACACAGTTTTCATTTATATAATTCATCATAAGAGGTCTTTGGGCTGCTCTTTGTCTGATCCCTCACCTAGGACCTGTTTGCCATGGGTGACCCTTCCAGAGGCAGAAAGCCTCAGACAACTTAGTTCCTAGGGTCATTGGGACATTATTATTTTCTGGACGTGTCGGACACTTTTATCCAAAGTGAGGTGAGGCAGAAAGGCAGTCAAGCACCCCGTGATTTTTATCTTGAGAGGTGCTATAGAAATTGTATTTTCTTCTTCTTCTTCAATTGTGTGTCTTGCCCAAGAACACAACACCAGAATGAGCTGGGATTGAACCAGCAACCCTCTGATTGCTGGACTACCTGCTCTACCTCCTGAACCACTGGTGACACAATTAGTCACTGGCAGGGTTTATTTACCACTCCTCTGTTAGCACTCCTTTCTACAACATTGCTCCCCCTGGTGGAGAATTCCTGGAATCACATTAGTGCAAGAAAAATGAATTGTCACAGTGGTTAATATGTAATTGTTTAATGTGTAATTGTTTTAGACTTTATTAAATCTAAAGCTGCTGTAAAACGTGTTATTAACGTTTCTGCACCTCCCTCACTGCTCCAGTCTGGATTAGCCTGCCCTCTCCTGGCCTCCACTGATGGTTGATTTATGAAATGACAGCTAAACATTCCCACACATTGACTTTGTTTTTCATTAGAAATCAATTTTACTTGTAGTTGTTAGTCTAATAATATATAAATTGCATAACTGTAATAATTTCCTCTTGTTTGTGTTTACAGAAAGTAGTGACAGCTTTGGACAAGACATGGCATCCAGATCACTTCTTCTGTGCCCAGTGTGGAGCCTTTTTTGGACCAGAAGGTACCAGCCTCAACGATGTTTAATCAGGTCATCCAAGCAGAAAGCTGAGTTTTAGTGAGCGTGTATTTTTGCTGCTCTCTAGGTTTCCATGAGAAGGATGGAAAGGCGTTCTGCAGAAAGGACTACTTTGATATGTTTGCCCCTAAATGTGGAGGCTGTACTCGAGCCATCCTCGAGAACTACATCTCTGCTCTGAATTCACTCTGGCACCCCGAGTGCTTCGTCTGCAGGGTGAGCCCCTGGACATGTCGCCACCAAATGACACTGAAAGTTTACAAAATAGTTTGTATAAACTTCTTTTCGTTTTCAGGAGTGCTTCACACCATTCATAAACGGCAGCTTCTTTGACCACGATGGCCAGCCGTACTGTGAGGCTCATTACCACGAGCGGCGTGGCTCGCTGTGCTCTGGCTGCCAGAAGCCCATCACGGGCCGCTGCATCACGGCCATGGGAAAAAAGTTTCACCCAGAGCACTTTGTGTGTGCTTTCTGCCTCAAACAGCTGAACAGGGGCACCTTCAAAGAGCAGAACGACAAGCCCTACTGCCACGGCTGCTTTGTCAAACTCTTCAGTTAGACGTCGTGTCTGTCATGTCTGCAAACATGTGTAAGTCAGAACGCACAAGTGTCCAAGTGCATCTACAAATCGGCGGTTTTTAACACGTTTTTTCTAAAAACACGAGTAGAAAATGTCTATTAGCTGTGACACTGAACAGACTTCTCTTGATGTCCACGTTGACTTGAGACATTTTAACAGAGCCCAAAGAGATTTTTATTCCTGTTTGCGACAGAAACAAGCTAGAAAGTTGCTCCTTTCCCCTTGTGTTTGTGTACATAACTATTTTCTTCCTACAGTGCAGGGCAAGTCCTTGCATCACATGATGGTGAGTCTATGTGGACACAGTTTTATGCAGATGTGAGATAAGCTGCTTGACTGCATGGACCATTAACAGCTAACCTAAAGTATCAGTTTAATGAGTGTAGAATTGCAGTGTTTAGCCAATGAGTGCTAAAAACAGGTATTTTTCTAGCCTATGAGGTGCCATTTAAAAAAAACCAACACTTTTAATAAGTACTTGCACAAACACACATCCTCTTCACTTCTTTGACAAACAAGTGTAAGAACTTCAAATATGATCTTAAAGATGTTTATCTTTTTCTACAACTACCCTCAGTTTTGGCATACATTTTACTTCTATTACTGCTGATCTTTTATTTTGTTGTTAAAATCAAATGGAAAATTATGGTATTTAAATGTTTCTCTTTAAACCATCGAAAGAAAGATCTCTGTTCTAACTAAACCACAACAATAGCTGTTTCCATTACCTGAACCCCAGGGTAATTCCTGGAACAGGGAAATTGACCAGGAAATAGGATGTCCCGGTCCTCCTAGCTGTTGTCTCCACTCAAATTTAGCACTTTCAGAACTTTTCTCAGACGTCAGCATATCGTGACTGCTTTGGCAGTGAGTGGTGTCACCTATCAGCACCAAAGAGTTTCCACAGTAACATTAATAACATTAAAAGCATTTATTCAGTCGAAGTTTATCATAATTGAATCCATTCGGAGGACGAGAGCCGCTGTGTGATGTAAAATGTGGTGTTCAATGACCAGAAGAAGTGCCGTTTTTTATAGTCCTTTGTGACACGACAAAGCCCCATTATTTAAGTCGTTGCAGGGGAATTCCCCTGTTTATTCCAGTGTCGGAGACTAGTAACAGCTGGGGTGGAATTCTGCCATGTTTTCCGGTGTCGGGAGTTGGATTTTAAGCGCAATCTGTGCTTATTTCCTTTGCTTCCATTCTGCTTCACCAGCAACTATTCTAATTTTACTAATGCTCTGCTGATGTCATTTCCTACTGAGTTACAACCAATCAGTGTGAGTTAACCAGAGGTTCTACTCAGCCACTCCACCCACCCAGCCGTTTGGAGTACCTACCCCTGAGCAGGTACTCAGAAGGTTCCAGAAAACGGCCCGGTCAACTGGAGACACGCATGTCGAGTTTCCTGTAGATCTACCCTGAAGTTCTGGTAATGGAAACGTAGCTAACATGTTAAAGTTCATTTATAATGCTCTTTTTTTTAAATTCTTGTTAAAAATCAGGTCTATAAATGTGGTTGCTATGGTTATGTTTTAAACTGTGGTGCAATTAAGGAGAAAAAACAAGTTAAAACAAATGAGATTGTCTTTATGAACACGGGTGTTTTTCTGCTTGCTCAGTCATTAAAGAGAAACAATCTAATATTTTTTTAAATTTGCCACTTGTCTGAATTTATCGTATCAAGTCGATATGTAAGGTTTACAATGATTGTGCGTTTTGAACAGAAGCATGCTTGTTTCTTTTAGTTTTATTAGAACCAGCCTCCAGTTGCTGTAACAATCAGAATCTAAATTTCTATGCCTGCAGTCACTCAACATGGTGGCAGAACTGTGTTTTGTCTGTTTTTTTTTTGATGAAGATATATTTTTGAGCTAGTAAGGCTCACACTTTTATGCTAAGAGCTGGCTCTGTTAGTATGTAGCCTACTGTAACAAGAGTTTTCCCAAATCCCATTTCTTCAAACGTCCACCAGCTTAGATTCCAGTGGGTCAGACTTCAGAGGATCCTGCATTTTTATTAGAAATCATAAACTGTGATCCTTGCATCAGTGCAACAGTCACTGATGGAAGCTGGATGCTATTACTTGCTGGTCGGGACTCACCCCAAACCAGGGCCATTTGATTTTGTTTAATCACCACTCTGATTATGGCTGATGTTGTTATAAGGGATGAGTAAGGGAAGATCATGGCCTTTTTTTAAATCCATGCAGAAGTCAAAACACATTAATTTCATTCAAGGTTTTGTTGCTTTTTGTGCCAAACGTGTCAATGCAATAAGGTCGTACACACTGTGGAAACCTCAGGCTTTCCTGGGATTTCACCATCTCTGGGCTGAACTCTGGAAAAGGCTTCACTGCTGTGGTGTATCTGAGCTGAATTAAACACTGTAATAGAAGAGCTGAGGACTCCTTCAATCGCCGCATTCACCTGTAGCAGAATCAGATAAGTGGGATGTAGCGGGGGCGAATGTGAGTGCTGTAAAAATGTGTGTTTGCACAGTAAACTGCCTTATTTTTGCTTTTATCAGAGAACAATCAGCCTTATTACTTTTACTCCAAATATGTGACCTGCTTCATGGAGAAACCATTCATCTGATTGTTTACTGTTTGAATTTCATTATGAGCCATAAACCTGTGTGGGGGAGATGTAAAAAGGGTTTTTTGGGCCCTGATTATTGATTAACATCTGCAAATAAAATATCAAGTCTTTATTTCTGGCATTGTTTCATTACTTCTGTGGTTTAGTATTTCATACAAAATGTGACCATTTTTTATCAGTGTTTGCTTTAGCACTTGTACACAAAATAAAAACAGTGGAAGTGATAGTTTTGTTTTCATCAATCAATCTTCAGAATTAAATATGCACACAGTAGGACAGCCGCAGGCTGAGCTATCAAAGCTCTGATTAATTGTTTGGTCATAAATCTGAGTGGATGCCCTGCTGAAGTTCAGTACACCTGGCTGACACAAGGACAGTGAAAAGCATCTCTCTGGGGGCTAGAAGTTACAACTCGGAGCCTGTTCCTTGTTAGAGTCTGAAGCTTTTTGTAAAGATCAGACCAATGTCCCCTATCCAGAATCTCCAAGCACTCCAGGTCCTGCAGCTGCTGGAGGCGTAAGAAGTCTTTCTCGGGCACGTGATCCTGGCGAAGTTTGAGACTTCTGAGCTTTGGGAATAATTCTGGGATGCGAGCGGTGTGAGCTCCCAGATGTGAAGGCCAAGCATCTATGTGGAGGTGAAGGAGATCAGGCACCTGCTGAGCCACAGCTGCCATGTCTCTGGGGGACAAACCTGAAACACACAGTGTGAGATTGGTGACGGTGGCTGGAATGGAGGTAGCATACATCCTCACAGGCGGGCCTTTGACAACAGTCAGGTTAGATAGCTGGGCGGATTCACTCAGCCATGTTTTCAGGTAAACCACAGATGCGGACAACGCTTCTGGCCTCCCCTGATGTGAGTGTTTGAAGAAAACACGAAGACACTTCAAGCCAGATATCATCTGCCCTACGTCTTCTGGCGATGAATGATCCAAGCAGTCGATAATTTCAAGACTGGATAAGGATGTGACTGGTTTGAAAATCGATCCATCTCTCTGGGGACTGATGTACTTAGCAGATAGAGAGAGATGCTTCAGTTTGGGCAGGATGGAAACAAGCGTGTCGACCATTCTGTCACGCTGTCCAAAACTATTGGTATTATGGCACACCACAGATGTGAGACTGCTGAGGAACGGCAGTAAATTTAAAAAGCTCCAGTTAGATTTGTTTGGGAACAAAACGTTGCACATGCTCAGGTGAGTGAGGTGCTGGAGCTGGGTCTGGGGGAGTAGATCTAACAACACAGCACTACTTCTGATGGCCAGGCGATTCAGGTGTGAGAAGTCCTGTAAGAAGTTAAGGTTTCCATTGGAGTTTTGATCCATAATCACTGTGGTGAGGGTAGGAAGAGCCAGCGAAAGGCGACTCCAGTCCTTGGTTTTGGTGTTTCTCATCACCACACTGGACACCTTCCTGCGACGGAGACTGTCCCAGAACTCAGAGTTGTAAGGGCCATTTTTAAAACTCAAAACTATAGTCCAGTTTTTCCAAAGAGACCAGTGGTCAATAAGTTTTCGGAAGTACCTGCAGGATGCCCGGACACTGAATTTATCCGCTGCTGACAGGTATTGAAAAATGTGGTTCCAGACTTCAGACGGAAAGCGGACAGGGGAAAGCGCCATCGTTCACGTGGTTGTTAGCCAGCTTCTTGTCTTCTGCACATGGTTTAATTATAGTTGGCAAGCAACGTTAAGATGCATTACCGCCACCTACTGGGATGGAGTGAAACTAGCAGCGGGCTGCCATCTTGGATGGGTTCCAATTCTCCCCAGTGCATTTTTACTACTGAGGAAGGGGTTTGGGCAAGGGGCTTAACCCTCCCTGCCTGCTTGTGCTGTGTACGGCAGCCTCGCCTCTGTCAGTGTGCCACAGGACAGCTGTGGCTGCATTGTAGCTCATCATCACCAGTGTGTGAATGTGTGTGTGAATAGATGAATGATGCACTGTAAAGCACTTTGGAGTTCTCTGACTCTGAAAGGTGCTAATTGAGTGCAGGTTCCTTCACTATTTAACATGAATACAAACAAACCTGTAATACATAATTTGTTTTTGTTTTTCATTATGACTCACTGTATATTATAGACGTTCCATTTTCTTTCACTTTTATAAGTGAATTTTCATTTTCTTTCTTATTTCGTAATTGAAATGTGTCCATTTCCCTCATTTTTATTGATTGTTTTCAATCATTTTATAAAAACATTATGCAATATATAAATTATTTAAACATTTTTATATTGTGTTCTTGTTAAGCACCCCGTAATTTTTATCTTGAGAGGCGTTATATAAAAAATCGTTTCTTCTTTTGCTTTTGAAAAATGTCCAAGTCTAACCAGCTGTAATAACACCAAACACACACAGGAGGGCGACATTTGCCCAACAGAAAGTTGACGTTCACCTGGTTTAAACAACTTTTATTTTATTTTTTATTATTATTTTTTTTTTGTATTAGTCAAAGTAAACAATACAAACATTTACGGCATGAATTACAGATTCATCTTCAAGGGGTAGAAAGGCAGTGAAAACAAAACATAACTATAAAATAAAACATATAAAATAAAGAAAACATTAAGTAAAGTGAGGGACTTAGATTTTTGCTGGTTTGAATAGAAAATGTTCTTATTTTGAATTTAGTGAATTCCCATTTATTACTAAAACTATTTATGCCAGCATCCTTTTCAGTACTAGATATTATTTCTCTTATTTTGCAGCAGTATTCATTATGTTTTAGTAGGTCAGAGTTGAATTTCCAATAAGCTTTGTTTTTTTTAAAGTGGGATTCAAATTAAAAGTCAGCTGAATTATACAGTGATCAGTTAAAGGAGCCCTGGAAATTGATACATCTGATGAAAAAGTCTCTAGCGAATTAGCAGTAAGCCAATAATCAATCCTAGATTTAGCAGAATTATTTGGTTTGTGCCAGGTATTATGTTTTTCCCTGGG
The DNA here is from genome assembly GCF_043380555.1 of Nothobranchius furzeri. Lineage (NCBI taxonomy): Eukaryota > Metazoa > Chordata > Actinopteri > Cyprinodontiformes > Nothobranchiidae > Nothobranchius > Nothobranchius furzeri. The sequence goes on along the minus strand of NC_091743.1, from coordinate 54,624,920 downwards.
GTTCTGAGTTCTCCAGATATTAATCAGGTTATTATCTTGGATAAAATCTTCAATACTAGAATTAAAATGATGATTGTCAAATTTAGAAGGCCATCTATCTACCCATTCATCGGGCACCATATTCCAATCGCCTCCAAATATAATATAATCAGTGGGATGGAGAGCTCTAAGCTCATCTATTTCTAACGTAATAATATTGAACATTTGCCTGTTATGCACAACAGATTTGTGGCCTTATATATTCACTAAAATTAAAAAAATGGCTTTCAATCTTTAGACTGCAATTATCCAGTGGCCCTCTTTATCAGATTTATGTGTAATTACCTCACCTGGAAGTCTATGAAAACATATAGCTACACCAGCAGATTTGTTGCTTCCATGGCTAAATAAAATTCAATCACCCCACATATTGGACCAGAAGTTTACATCTGCATCGGAAGAATGAGTCTCCTGTAGAAAAAAACAATTTGCTTTCTGCCCTTTGCAAAACAAAAACAAGGATTTCCTCTTTACCGAGTCCTTAAGTCCCCTCGCATTCAAAGATGCCAAAGAAATAGTGCAACTGAACATTCAGAACAATAAATAATAAAACAAAACTAACAATACAACTTGAGTGCTTAGAAGATAAAACTAACTTTTCTTCTTAATTAACCAGCATGCAACAGTATTCCCTGGTACCTTAATTCACTCGAAAAGTGCATTTTTAAAGTAGAGCCTTTTGGGGTTAGCCAATTTTCCGACCTTCTATGAATCAATTCAATTCAATTCAATTCAATTCAATTCAATTCAAAGATACTTTGTTAATCCCAGAGGGAAATTCGAGTTTCAGTGCACACAATTCTGAGATCAGATATACATACATAGGCATAGACACATGACAAGAATTGTTGACTGTGGTCATTCGCAACCCGAGTCGCGCTACCTTAATAGAGATCAGAGGGTTTATATGAGGACTGAGTCAGGTGGAGGAAAAAAAGGCACTTCAGAGTTACCCTCCACAGGGAGGGCAGCTTTGCTATGCAAAAACACCTCAGACAGAAATGCAACAGACTTCAGACATCACACAACATAAGTGTCCACTAGGTGGGGAGGTAGGGTTGGGGACTCTCCACACGTCAGTGCGTGCAGCCGCGATAAGCAGCGCTCGTCACCTCTGTTTGGACAGGGGAGGGAGGTAATTGGGTTAGAGAGCACAGTGACTCCTGTAAATGATTCAACGGCCTTCACCAGTCGCAATCCCGCCCAGGCTGGGATACGGAGACAGAGTTGCCATGGCGACAGCAGCATTCCACATTTCTTCTGAGGGGGGAGTATTCACTTCAGCCTCACAGGCTCAAGGGCACCAGATTCAGATAAGAACTTGTTTTGGGGCCAGACAGAGATAATTTCCTCTCTGTCTTAAAGTTCCATTGGTCTCCAACCCCTCTAAATCTAATAATGGTGTAAATTAATCGATCCCAATCCGCGCTGATCCGTCAACTCTATCCTTGATGTCATCAACCTTCTTTGCCTGAGTCTGAATCTCAGCCAAAGTTCCAAGCTTACGACTCATTTTGACGATTATATGAGTTTGTGCGTTCACAGCGTGGTGTAATCCATCCCTGAGCTCCGGGATTGAGCCAATATTCCTTGACAGCTCATTAATTTTCCAGTAAGGCAGTTAACCACTCAGGCTGTTCGCATCCTACTTTCCACCAGGTAAAAGGAGTTTAGCCGGCTTCAGAACATTATTTTGGCTCATTTTGAAATTCTGAGTGTGACTTTTAAAAGAAAATTTGGGACAAACTGTAGCAGCCTTCGTTTCGCGCTGCTGTTCAACATGCCATCTGCCATGCCAACGTTGGAAGTCTTGGTTTAAACAACTGACTATATGGTCAGTGTAATTTGTGGTATTTGAATTTTCTCAGTTGCTCTTAAAAATGATTTCTCCATAATAAAAAAAAATCTTCGAAAACCGTTGGAAACCCCCTTGCTACTAAACTTTATGCCTTATTAGAACAGCTTGATTTTACTTGAATTTATTTAATCTCTTTTTCATAAGAAAAATAGATCCTCTTTGAGATTTGTTTGGACTTCTTTTCTTGCTTCCATTTTGTTCCCCTCTTATTCTTTTCCTTACTTTTTTGTATAATTGATTGATATATGTGACACACTAAAGTTCTGCTCTTTTTTGCTAATTTATATATATATATATATATATATATATATATATATATATATATATATATATATATATGTATATATATATATATATATATATATATATATAGCTTGTTGGAGGTGCAATTTTATTTAAAGATTTGTACTTGAATTGCTAAGGGAATTGTGTTATTGTTCTTTTTGTTAATAAAGTTTTTTTTAGAGTTGACACGAAAGTGATGGTTAGTTACTAAAATGATGGACAGGAAAATGGTCCAATGAATGTGAAGTTTGCCCTGTCTCTGTGCTCTGGTTGGTCGACAGTTTTGAATAAATACTTCTCGCGGCCAACCTCGCCCTCTTTCTTTCACGCGCCCTGCTACTTGGTGAGCCATGTTGTCTTGTTGCGTTCACAAACCAAAATAAAAGATTAGTTATTTGTAACATATTAAAAGTGTGTATTGACTTCATTTAGATACGCTACCCAATGATGTGTAGCTCTTTATCCTTTTCTAAACACGTAATTCGTTTACGTTAAATGCGGCCTGTTTGGCTAACGCTAACCAGCTAATGTCAGCCGTCGACCTCGTGGGAGACGGTAGAGTTTCTAACACTTCTGGTATTTGTTCTAAATTGAGTTTGGTTAAAACTCAATATGTTTTCTGTTTATAGATTTCACCTTGTCTTTAAACCGGCTGTAAAGCGATCCTTGGAAGCACTGTCAAGATGCCCAGGGAAGACAGGGCCACGTGGAAGTCAAACTATTTTATGAAAATCATCGTAAGGTTGATCTTTACGCTAACAGCGGACGTGATTTGACCAGTTTCCGCAGTTAAATTAACACGCAGTGTTCTATGTGCAGCAACTTCTGGATGATTACCCAAAATGCTTCATCGTGGGGGCAGACAATGTGGGCTCCAAGCAGATGCAGACCATCCGTCTGTCTCTGCGTGGGAAAGCTGTGGTGCTGATGGGTAAAAACACCATGATGCGCAAAGCCATCCGTGGTCACTTGGAGAACAATCCTGCCTTGGAGAAGTGAGTTTTATGCTAACAGCTTTTTGTTGGTGCTTTCCATGGAGCAGGATCTCTACTGTACAGCTTGTGTGGTGCTGTATTGTCGTTCCCCCTGCTGAAAGTAACATGTCTCCTGCTATCCCTGACTGTCTATGTCCCCCGGCAGCCAGGGACGCAAGGCCTCAAACAAGCATAACTAAAGAATGTCAAAAATCATTGTCTGAATTAGCCAATCTTTTGTTTTGACAGGCTTCTTCCCCACATTAAAGGAAATGTGGGGTTTGTTTTCACCAAAGAGGACCTGACAGAGGTCAGGGACTTGCTGCTGGCTAATAAGGTAAATGAATAGTGTCTGGTACAGAAATTATAAAATTTATGGTAATTTAAGTCATTTTTACTTCATAATCATGTGAAACGCGTACAGCGATAACATTAGAATGCACATTTTTGTGTGGAAATCTTATAAGTGTGCAGGATAAGTTACAATACAGCCAGTTCTGTACTGTATTGTCGTTCCCCCTGCAAACAGTGACTTGTTTCCTCGCTATCCCTGTCTGTCACTACGTATTGACTCTCAGGGACGTAAGGTTTCAGACATTATAACGACTATAGATACTGATTTAGTTTTAGGGTTAACGTTTAAGATTTTGTTTGACAATGACAATTTTTCCTGACATTATTCCTCAGGTACCTGCAGCTGCTCGTGCTGGAGCCATCGCCCCTTGTGATGTGACGGTGCCAGCTCAGAATACTGGCCTAGGTCCTGAGAAGACCTCGTTCTTCCAGGCTCTTGGTATCACCACCAAAATCTCAAGAGGAACCATTGAAATTTTGGTGAGTTTAGACAGCTGTTCTAGTTTTTAATTTTAGATGGAAAATTGGAAATCGATACCATGCATTTTTAAAAATCTTCAAAAGTGTGGCAAAGTGCACCCAGTAACTGCTGCTTTTGGTTTTTTTAGAGTGATGTCGGCTTGATCAAAACCGGTGACAAAGTTGGTGCCAGCGAGGCAACTCTGCTCAACATGTTGAACATCTCACCCTTCTCCTTTGGACTCATCATTCAGCAAGTGTATGATAATGGCAGTGTTTACAGCCCTGAGGTGCTTGACATCACAGAGGCTTCTTTGCACACCAGGTTCTTGGAGGTGAGGCACAAGGTCTATTAACATTTTAATGTTCAGGGACATTATATGTCTAAATTGCACTTTTCTTAACTTGTCCAGGGTGTGAGGAACATTGCTAGTGTGTGTCTGGAGATTGGCTATCCCACTTTGGCCTCTGTCCCCCACTCGGTCATCAATGGCTACAAGAGAGTCCTGGCTGTCGCTGTGGAAACGGATTACTCCTTCCCCCTGGCGGACAAGGTGTTTGACTCATTCTGCTTTAAATTGTTTTTGGTTAACTTGTAAACCTGTTGGTGTAGCATGCATCGTGCTGCACGGCTGATCCTTATGCAAAAGGCATGTTAAATTCACGTCTGTTAGGAGTGCTTATTTTTGACTAATAGCATAACTAGAAATTAACACTTTGATATGTCCTCCGCAGGTCAAAGCCTTCCTGGCTGACCCATCTGCTTTTGCTGCTGTCGCAGCACCTGTAGCAGCTGCAGCAGTCTCTACAGCTTCAGCTCCTAAGGAGGAGGTGAAGGAGGAGTCTGAGGAATCAGATGATGACATGGGCTTTGGTCTGTTCGACTAAACCTGTGAACAGTGAATGAGTCAAAGATCTTGATTCAATAAACTTTAATAAAACACATTCCTTGTGTAAGTTTTTGAATATTTTAGGAGATAAACATTTATAAAAGAAACAAGATACTATGGCTTCCATGTAATGGTCTCAGATTAGCTGGGAAAGGAGGATGGGTCTGTAACAAACCAGATGATGCATCAGAGTGACGTTAAACATCAAGAACATTGAAACTTCCGGTTTGGGTGTGTCAACCTTCAAAATAAATTGATTACTTGATAAAAGTTCTGTAGAAATCGAAATCTCGGAATTGAATGATCTACAGTATTTAAAGGGAGGCTTGTGTAATGAGAAATATTATTTTATATATAGTTTTCCATCTGACCAAACAATGTTAACTTGATTTTATTTTTTTACCAGAAGAAATCTCAATGAGGTTAAATGTCAGTTGATCAAAACGTTTAAAGAGAAAAAATATCTATTGCATTCTACTCCGTGACAAAGTGAAAGGAATAAGAATATGTTTAAAATATAATTCCATTTTAAAGCATGCGTGTCCAACATTGACCTTTTATTGTGAAAAGCATGAACCGGAAGTGGAACTGGTGTGGTTACAGATGAACAGCAGCTTTAAGAGAATCCTTCGCTATGGCTGAGGTTAGTTTTCATGGTTTATTCCTTTTAAAAATAAATGTTTACTGCAGAAGCGGTTATTTTTATAGTTTTAAGGTTAATCTGTGAATTATTTTGAGTGCAAACTCTTATTTTGTTACCAGTATCGAGCTGCCAACAGTCACGAAAGCCTACGTGTTTTTGGCTAACAATATCCCAAACAAATCCCAGTATCTTGTTAAATTTTGTAATCAATGTCTCTTTTAGCGTAACCTTATGTGGTTCTTAACTAAACAGTTTGCTGTAAGACGGTATTTTACACACTGCCTATCTGCTTTAATCGATCTAGTGTGTGGAACCAAAAGGTGGCGTACGTCAGAGTTTGTGTTAGCTAGTTTGGTTTTTGTTCAGACCCACAGCTTACAGGACCTCCAGCAGCCAGCTGTCTCCTCTAAGGTGTATGTTCAAAGGGACTACAGCTCCGGAACCATATGCAAGTTTCAGACCAAGTTCCCCTCCGAACTTGAGTCCAGGGTAAGTAGCATTTACCTGTTTGTTGACACGAGTACGTTAGGGTTGTGTTTAACCTGCTGGCTCGGTTTCAGCTGGATAAGCAGCAGTTTGATGAGACCATCCAGACTCTGAACAACCTGTATGCGGAGGCAGAGAAACTCGGGGGGAAGTCCTACCTCGAAGGCTGCCTGGCCTGTGTCACGGCCTACACCATCTTCCTCTGTATGGAGACACACTATGAAAAGGTAAACCTGACTCAGTGGGATGACCTCTGTGGCACTGTTTATATCAGTGTTCTGTGTAGAGGCTGACATTATTATGTTCTGTGCTGTTTCCTGTCCATGAAAAGGTGTTGAAGAAGATTGCCAGATACATAAAGGACCAGAACGAGAAGATCTATGCTCCCAGGGGCTTGTTGCTGACAGACCCCATTGAGAGAGGCCTTAGAGTCGTATCCTGAACTTTGCTCATTTTATGATTTTTTTTAAAAGACCATTTAGGGTAGCTAAAATCACATAATCAGGAGTACATGTATATTGTTCTCCCTCATTTACTTAAGATTCCCAACACATTTTTTGTGGCTGAAATAACTAGAGGTTTGTTGACTCAAAGTAGGGAAGAATTGGTTCACTTTTTCATGTTAAACCTCATAAACGTAACTAGAATATTTTCACACTGCTTCACTTTGACATGGAACACTGCTTGTGTTGTTCTTCGACTAAGAAAATGGGCTTTACACAGAAAACAATCATCCAATGCCAAAGTAAACCAGTGTTAAATAATCAATTCAAATTTTCATAATTTATCAAGGTTTTAAGTTATGAAATTTACCCTTAATTTGCTGCTTTCAAGTAACCGGTTGCTTAATTTGCTGGATAATATAGAAAATCCTCAAAATACCCTTCTTCAAACTAAAGACCCAAAAAGAATCAGTTGTTAAATGAATAATCGAGATGTACAGATGTGAACAGAAGTTCAGCGGGATTATGTTTGATCAATATGTCACGCCATTGTTAAAATTATTATCTTGGGGCAGCAGTAGCACAGGAGGTAGAGAGGGTTGTCCAGTAATCGGAAAGCTGCAAGTTTGAATCCCGACTCCCGCCAGAGAATTACGCCGTTGTTGTTGAATGATACATTGTCGTATTATTAAAATGATGGTTGCAGTTATTTTTAGTGGTAAAATGCTCTTTTATGTTGATTTTGAATTGTGGATTTTTCCTTAACTTACCATTTTCAGGTCGAAGTTACCATCTTTGAAGACAGAAGCATTGGCTCTGGAAGATAAAGAAACTTCCAAATCCATTTCTAATAAGAGTCAGCTTCACTTGGAAAAATGTTGTTGGAGCTGTAAAAACAACACGTCAGCGATTCTGTAGAAAAAATAAAATAAAATTCCAGGATTCCAACAGCTCCCTTCAAAGAAAGAAACAAGAAGCCCACTATGAAGGCTTGTTGTTTTTTTGTCCGCGAGAGTAATCTCAGAGAAGTCATGTGAATTTTTCAAAATGATTAAGACCTCCACAACAGTTAGCACAAACACTTTAGTTCATATCCTCCAGCATAATTCTTCTCTCTACCTCGGCTTACTGTTTAGGCTGTTGGTTGACCAGATTCACTTTCATGAGCAGACACACTCGTGAACTTTCTGTAAATTTTTCATGTAATCATCATTTTCCCTGTTATTTATTAGGACTCTGCTTGTTTGTGTTTCTGTGTTTTCTTGTCTTTTTTTTTTTTTTTTACACATCCGTTGCCTGTATTGTGACCCCAGTTTATCCAAATCAGTCTTAATCAACCGTGCCATTGTGTTGCCTCTTTTTAAATCACTGTAATTCCAAATGTTTTGTTGTATGTGCTGTTTTCAAAATGTAAAAATGCCATATTTTATACTGATCCAGATTAGGTGTGATTATTGGCAGCACATGGCATTCGTTGTATTGCATAGTCCTATATTGTGTTAACATGTAGGTCAGGTTATAGCAGTGGTGTCCAGTCTTGGTCCTTGTGGGCCACCATCCTGCCTGCCTGCAACTTGCCTGATTTGAATCAAAGTGTGTTTGAGAGGCTCCTGCAAAACTTGTGGAGGTTCTTTGGAGGTAATTCTGCCACTGAATCAGGCTTGTTGTAGCAGGAAAATATAAAACATGTAGAGTTGTTGACGGTGTAAAATGTACATTTTTCCAAATGAACTTTTGTGTTTCATAGAAAGACCATTTAGAAAAATCTTTAACACGTTCAGAAGCAGCACAACACTGTCAAAGTTGCACAGTTTTGCATAAAGTTTATTTAAAAATATAAGCACACTTCACACCTTTAGCTATCCTGCTTGTTTCAGTTGTTTCCATACTTCAACTTATTGATTTTAATCATTGCTTTATCGCTTTGGTTTCTCTTTGTGTTTTGCAGACAGTCACTCATTCATTGAAACTAGAAGTGTTTGGTGCAGTTGAGGACCACTAATGGCTTAGAGCAGGCGTGGGGAACCCTGGTCCTCGAGGGCCGGTGTCCTGTGTGTCTTTGCTCCAACACTTCTGATTCAGTGGTTGATTCACCTGTTCAGCAGCTCATCAGGCTCTGCAGAAGCCTGTTAATCACCTGCTGATTGAAATCAGGTGTGTTGAAGCAGGGTTGAAACTAAAATATGCTAGATAGCGGCCCTCCATGGACCAGGGTTCCCCACCCCTGGCTTAGAGTTTTGTTCAAATAAACATTTTATTTAATAAAAATGTATAATCATTGATGGGATAAGAGATGTTTCAGATGTTATAAACTTGTAGTTGTAGACTTTTTGTGGCTTCTAAATTGGAGCATATTTACCAAGTTTACTATAATCCAGTACTGCTGTGCATTATTCAAGTGCATTAAATATCCCAAATTAGATTCAGCTCTGAACTAGTTGCAAATATTGTCCTAATCATTATTCTTGGAAATGACAGAAATGTAAACTCTCCAGTTAATTGTGTTTTCTAAAACTTTCTTTTGAATATTGATATTTCATCAGAATAAATTGCAGTTTCCTGAAGTTTGCCTCAACTTTTATTCTGAAAGTAACAAACCGGAAATGTTTCCTCCGCTGTTTTAAAACTACTTCCTGTGGGTCAGTATGCTAGGGTTAACGCGCTCGTTAGCGAGAGAATATAACCCGCCTGTGTGAAGAGATTTTCTGTGTCGAAACAACGTTTCAGCCTCAGCGGTGAGTTCAAGCAGGGTGTGGTTAAAACTACACGTAATTTTTAAACGACGAATCAATCATGTTATGTTTAATGCAGAAAATATTAAAACAAAAAGTCCTAAACTAACAATATTTTGAGATGTTTGTTTTATGCTTGCTATCTATCTACACTCAACAAAAATATAAACGCAACACCTTTGTTTCTGCTCCGATTTTTCACGAGATGGACTTAAAGATCTAAAATTCATTCCAGATACACAATATTACCAATTCTCTCAAACATTGTTCACAAATCAGTCTAAATGTGTGATAGTGAGCACTTCTGCTTTGCTGAGATAATCCATCCCACCTCACAGGTGTGCCACATCAAGATGCTGATCCGACATCATGAGTAGTGCACAGGTGTACCTTATACTGCCCACAATAAAAGGCCAGCCTGGAATGTGCAGTTGTGCCTGCCTCTTGGCCAGATCGTCGTAAATGAGAATGAGTTCTCAATTGTCTCATCTGGTTAAACTAAACGTTAAACAAATAAGTGTCTCTGTGGAGGAGCAGATAAGGGGAACAACAACTCCTGTAACTGAAAATGAACCAGATGTCTTCCCAGTTTTTCTTTAACTTGAATTTAGCATCAGTTTATCATTGTGAAACAAAAGAAAGTGCAACAAGAACATCTAGAGTGGAACAGCAGCACAATGTTCTTTATTTCTCTTTGTTTTCTCATTCACAATTAAGAGAGATTGATTAGATTCTGAGAGCTGCTGTTACCCCCCACCCCTCACCCCAACACAATAATAATGAGTAATATCACCTATTTAAATAAGCTTAATAAGCATGTTACTATGCTGTGAACAAGAGCAAAACTCATAACACACAGTGGTAGGAATATTCAACAAGGAAGCACAGAGAGTCGGAACACCACGGTAAAAAAAACTGCATTATACTCGATTATAGTGTGCTTCTTCAACGATTCATTATTCTTTATGTCCACATCTCGATGCATCGATTATTAGATTATTTTCTTCAGCTCTAGTGTGTGTGTGTGTGTGTCAACCCAGGTGTGAACAGTCTTTTAGAGCTGGTGTGATTCCACAGAGGCAAACGTTGACAAGTCAAATTAGTGTTAATCTGTTCCAGTTTCCACATGCTGTATGTTTTAATTTAGATGTCTAAGTCTGTAATCTTACTAAGGCTCAAAACTGTAAAAACAATGCATAGCTGACATTAAGATTCATTTATTCATTCTAAACTAACCCCACCCTTATGTCAGCAGGTGCTGTATTTCTCTGTTTACCCTGGCATTTTATTGTTCCGATGGAGAGATATCTTCCAAAGCAAGAAAGTCAATTCCAGCATCTTGTCATGGTTGATTTAGTGACATACCAGCAGCAAAACCACAGTAAAAGGTACGTCTGTTTATCACTCATAGATCATCACCACGGAAACTAACAAGTTTCTGTTTTATCACATCAACTTTTAGGGAGCCTAAGTCACGCCCCTCTACTTCCGGACCATGGGTCTCTGGAAGACCGAAAAAAATGAATGCAAGTCAATGGGGCAAAAAATGCTATTTTCTAATTCCCCCGCCATGGATTTCACATATGATGTCCATGAATTTTAAAGAAGCCTTTTGATACCAATAACACGCTTATTTTCGAACGAGGGGAAATGCCATTTTGGGTTTTGTGTGAAAATAAGTCCAGGACTACAAATGTGCATCACGAAAGTGACGTCATGGAACCAGTCACAGAGAAAACTGAGGGAAAATTGCTATAAATTCAGCAAACTTCTAATCCTTCCCACAGGAGGAAAGAACCACCATAAATCTGGCCACGTGGTAAGTAGCAGCTACGCTAGGGTAGAGGAGATTATGTGGTGATGTTACATATGCAATGTGCCGATGTAGTCATGCTAATTCTGAACTTTTACAGGCTTGGTCAAAACACTCATCATTACTTTTCATTTAAATTGTAGTACAGCAAATTTTCGATGCAGGGCATAAGGCAAAGTGGATTAGAAAATAGCTCTTTTAGCCCCATTGACTTGCTTTCATTTTTTCATTCTTCCGGGGACCCCTGAGCCGACCAGAAAGGAAGGGAGGACACCTAGGCTCCCTATTATGTAGAAATGAAGTAAAAATGACATCCTCTGGTAAGATTTGGTTACTGCAACCACTTAAAGCAGCTCTGGAGTTTTTCACTGGCTGTTGTCAAATGTGTACAGCCACATCTTATGGGATGCAAACTGCTGAACCTGAATGTTAACCCCCATCTCATCCTCTGGGCCCTCTCCTTACCACGGGGAGGGAGCAGAGGGTCAGGGTTAACGGCCATCACAGTACTGTCAGGTCACTCTCCACTGGTTCCCCACACGGTTCAGTCATCTCTACACTCCTGTTCATCTTATACACCAATGACCGCAGGAGCACAACCCCAGGAATCACCTACATTAAATATTCAGACGACACAATCATGGACACTACTGACACAGAAGGAATGCTGCAAAAAGAACTGGACTCTTTTCTCACTTTGGTGAACAGTGAACTGCCTGGACTTAAACATCTCCAAGACCAAAGAAATAGTCATTAACTTCAACCGTGGCCCTTCTCCTTCCATCCCTGCACTCACTGTTAACAGCCAAATTGTTGAAAAGATTCACTCATACAAATATCTCGGTTGCATAATAGACGACAAACTCACATTCCAACACAATACTGAACACATTTTTGCAAAATGCCAACAACGCCTCTATTTTCTACATAAACTCCGCAAACTTCAGGTCCATCAAACCATCCTTGCTGCTTTCTATAGATGCTTTATCGAACCAATTCTTACATTCAGCATTTCTGCCGGGTTTGATCCACTCACAATTGCTCAGCGTAACATGCTCAATAAAATAATCAGGATAAGCGGTAAAATCATCGGTCAGGACCAGCAGTCACTTACCAACACATGCAACACTTCAGTTCTCAGCAAAGGCACACAGGTCTCCACAGACCCGTCACATGCTCTCCACTCCCATTACACCCGGTTACCATCAGGCCGGCGGTTCAGGGCCCTACCAGTGAGGACAAAAAGGGCTTCCTCCAGCTTCCTTCCCTCTTCAATCCGCCTGTTAAATAGCATGCCCCAGCAAAAATGACTGTGACCAACACTATGGTAAATCTAGATTGAACTAGTAATCTTTTATTATCTTATTCCCTTTTAAATTCCTTTAAGTGTGTGTAGATGTGAGTAGTCTTTTTAATTGAGTGTATGTGTATGAGTGTTTTGATGCTGTTTTATGTGTTGTGCTGACGCTCTGACTGCAAATGAAGTTCCTAATAAAGTGAATTGAATGAATTGAATTGTTGCATCAGTATTAGGAGACACGGCACCCCTACACTCACTGATGGTAAACAGTAGTTATGTCCCTCCTTTTGTTTTGAAAGGAGAAGAACTGACAATCCTCACAGCCAGCTGGATTTGAAACATGTTTCGGTGTAACCTTCCTTCCAAAAGGACTCTTGTGAGATTTTCTCACTATTGGGCCATTCCCATCTGTACCGGGTCGGTCCGGGCCGGGTAGCTTAGGTTGTTTACATATCTGGGTGGCCTGGTATTTTTCCGGGCCAACCAAGGCTCATTCTCAGCCCTCTTCTCGAGGGGGTCTGCTTCAGGCCGACCAGGGCCAACACACCCACTGCTGACAGCAAATTCACACCTTCCATTAGAGCAAGCCTCTGATTGGTGGGTAGAATCAGCCCACATGGGCTTAAGGCAAGGGTGTGTGGAATCAACCGGGCCAGGCTGGGGCCGACTGGGGCTACCCGGCCCGGGCCGACCCGGTACAGATGGGAATGGCCCATAACATTCTCACTATATTTGTACTTACTGCATCTTTAAGAATGACAATAATAATCTCTGAAGTTGCACTGACTTCCAACAATACCAGTAAATATTCTTAACTCTTTGTGCTGTATAATGAAACTTTATGCACACGAAATGTGTGTGTGTGTGTGTTTCTAACAAAACATTTAAGTTAGTTTCTGATCATGTTTATCTGATTTAAAAGCTGCCATGCTCATTGTGTCTCTGTCCAGTGTCCTCCTGTTCCCCCCGCTATCCAGCAGACTGCGGTTCCTGATTCACAGAACTGTTGAGGACATTCCGGATCTCACCACCTTCTCTGTGGGAGAGGGCAGTTTCCGTCGGGTAGTGGTTTGCCCTTGTGAGCTCAGGTGCTGTACAAACCCAAAGTCTGTGTGTGAATGTGATCAGCAGAATTTTAGCGTTTGTGAAGTGTTTTCTCCTTGCCGTCCTGTAGGGTTGAGCCGGATGAAGGTGGCTACTCTGAAAGCTGCGACTGCTGTTGTGAAGAGCCGTTTAGCAGAAAGAAGACATCCAACAGCATCAAGCCCAAATGTCCAGCCTCATCACAAAACCGAGGCCCTAAAAGGCCAGACCAGCCCCTCTTCATTCCACGAGCTGCACGCAAGAGACTGTCTCAACAGAACTCCCAAGGCTCCACAACAGAAAATGACATGCAAAGTTGTAGCAGCAACTCTGTTAGTGCTCCATCAGACTCTTGTCCATGTACTGAAACGACACAATATACAAAGCTGTTGTGCTCTTCTGCCCAAGAATCAAACTCCCAAGTAGTGGAGAGTAAAACTTGTCTTCAGGAAAAACCACTAAAGCTGCACGAAAACGAGGCTCACGTTTGTAACCTGACTCAGTCCTTCACTGAGATGAACTTAGAAGACGACGAGAGTGCGGACCTAGCTTTTGGGTCAGAAAGTGTTGAGACACAAGACACGAGCACTGAAATGGAAGATGTAATCAAACAGGTAAGTTACAGGTAATTTTATCCATGCAGTCATTTTTTTTTTCTTTTAAAGAGGTCCTTCACATATATTTTTAATATATTTGCAGTAGTCTATAGTGGGACCGAATGCCTTGTAAGTTGTACTCTGTGGAAAATAAAGCTCCGGTGCGCCTGTTTCAGCACTGAGAATTCAGCCAGAGGAGAAAGTAACTTCAGCCGACAGGATTTGGAGTCTTATTTCCTGATATTTTGACATCTCACCTCTGATTGGCCAAACAACTTAACCACTGACTGTTTGCTCTGCCAAGTTGATTTTATCTCCACAAATAACTCAAGCCGGAAGGAGCTCTGCTGTGTGGCGGATTTGCTAATGCTAACATTTAGCTTCTACTAGTCGGGACGTTCTGTTTCCTGAACGCTAAATCAGTAACAGCCTTCCCCGTCGCGAGTCAAGATGGGTAATTCCATAAATGTTAAACGACAGTGTGACGTAGACATGTCAGGCTTGTCTAATCCTAGAGTTTCTTCATCTATTTTCTGTCAGAAGCTAATGCAGGAGATGGGTGTAGGAGACTATTTTCATGTTAGCCTGCATGAAAAACTCAACTTTCAAAAATAAGTAAAAAATGGTTCCTCAACGAAGGACCTCTTTAATATTCATTTTAAACTGATTATTAAACATGAGTATTATCTCCTCACAGTGAAAAACTTTTATATTTGCTTTTCTTTCAGATTGAGGCACATCTTAAAGACCCACAAGCTGTCTCCATTAAGCTGGTTCAAAACGACTACTGTTTGTTTGAGAAAGTGTCGCTAAACTCCGATGACTTTCGCCATGTAATTGAAATCTACAACTTCCCATTTATTTTCACGACGGAAGACCTTCTTGAAGCTTTTGCAAAATACAGGTGAGTCTAGCGTTCAGTTCCCTAAAGAGTAAGTTAACCCCCCCAAGAGCCTTAACTCGCCCACACTTCCTGTTTGAAAATTGTGCCAGAAGGCGGCATTGCCTGGCAGACAGAGAGGACAGTGCTGTGCTGGCCTGCAATATTGTCCAAGTCATCCCTGATAGTGATGCTAGCTCCTTTTCCTCAGAGCAGTAATTTGAGGTAGAGGATTACGCTCCACCTTCCTCACCAGAGGACAGAGAAGAATGAGAGGAAGGTTTTTAGCAGGAAACGAGTAGCACTGAGCTGTATTTTTTGAACCAATGTCTCGTAAGTTGCCTGAGGCCACCAGTGCTGATCCGTAAACACTTGCTATTCCAACTCCAACTCACTACAGAGGTGTGGCCAAGACTCTGCTGTTTTTGTACCCCACAGCGGCAGTACAGCTACGTCGCATGGTACCAGCTAATGTCACATATCACCGCTTAGCCAAAAGCAAAATAGCATTTTTGAAAAATGCCTTTTAAACATATTTTTTCTTAGAAAAGCAATTGAAAGATTGTAAATGTTTCTCTGATCTCAGTGATGGTGGAATTAAGATCAACTGGGTGGACAACACCCACGCCCTGGGCGTTTTTTCCAGCGAGGCAGCAGGTGAGAAATTCACTGTAAACTAAGATTAGGAGATTTAAAGCTGAAAGTGGCTAAAATAGATGTTCTATGTTCAGCACTCCATGCTCTCACTATCTACCACCCACTGATAAAGACGCGAAAGCTTTCCGATGGGAGTACAAAAGCCAAAGCCAAAGCCATGAGACAGGCAGGTAGGAGTTCCTCACAGCCCAATCAATGTCACTTGGTAAAATCTTTAAGCTAATTGCATAGGTTACGTGCTTTTTTTTTGTCATTTTTGTTTTTTCCTAAAGAATTCATCCAGCCAGTGAAGGAACGTCCCAGGACAGACTGCGTTGTTGCCAAACGGATGGTGACCAGAGCTTTAGGCATACAGGGTCGTGGTGGGGTGCAGCGATACTGATAGCGTTGCTACAGGTGAGCAAACTAACATTGATTTATGTATCTAAAAAGTACTAAAAATGATATAAATGCAGCCAACGTTATAGCTATCGCGCCTGTTTAAGTTCATTAAGATGTCTGCTTTAGATGAAAGCAGCAGCTGCTGCAAGGGTAGGCCAGCTGAAGGAGGAAGTGCTTGTAAAGAAGACAGGGTAACATCAGTTGTATGAACCTGGTGTTAGTTTAAGGGGTCAGAGGTTATGTAGAAAGTAGTGTCTTATCTGGTTTAATGGCACAATAAAGCAAATTCCCTCTAACAGTTAGATTTTTTTTATGGCTAACCCTAATTAACACACAGTCTTTTAAACGTCTTGGACCTCACACTTAACATATGAGCAAATGGAAAAACTTAGTAATCAGGAAGAAATGTTATTTCTGTTTTTATATATTCAATCCTGTTCAAAACTAGAATTTTGTGTTTTTGTAACATGTAGCTTCTATTTAATTTAAAATGTCTATGTCTTAGAGGTACACTAAGTAACATTTTAAAAGGATTTTCTTGACCGTGTAGGTGCTAAAACGACCCTTTACAGGGTGAACAAATAGTCTGTCAGCTCTCCCCGCTCCTTGTGGGCAGATTAACGCATTTGCAACTTGAGCCTCTCCGAGTCGTTGACCTGAAGTCTCACAAAGTCTCACATCTTGTGAGAAGCAGTAACAATTTATGGCAATCCATGTTTAAACCTCAGAATAAACGAGCTAGAGATGACTGACGTTTATTGTATCTGGTTCATCATGGCAGAGCCTCAGAAGAAAGTAAGAAAACCTTTATCCGAGGAAGATAAAAAGAGAAAAAGAACTTCTGACCAAAATCTGGGTAAAACAAGAGTCAAAATCGCGAAAGCGTTTCTGTATCACAAGAGCTTTTTCTGTTATACAACAGTGATTTAAAATGGACACTAGCACGCCCAAACTGTCTAGGGTCCCTTAAAGTCAGGAGTGGGGAACCCTGGTCCTCGAGGGCCGGTATCCTGCTTGTCTTTGCTCCAACACTTCTGATTCAGTGGATGATTCACCTGTTCAGCAGCTCCTCAAGCTCTGCAGAAGCTTGTTAATCACCTGCTGATTGAAATCAGGTGTGATGATGCAGGGTTGAAACTAAAATATGCTGGATAGCGGCCCTTGATGGATCAGGGTTCCCCACCCCTGCTTTAAGTTATAAGAATTTTTTTGATTCGAGCTTTTTGGAAAAGGCAACGCAACACATTGGAAGTATCTGGTATGTGGGAATGTTCTAAGATGACGTGTATAAACAGAAGAAAAGAATAAGTTGCAGTGAATAGGTTTAAATTTGAGGCCATATCTCCCATCGCTAAAAATACTTTAATATTTAAGTGCTTTTTGTCAAAAAGACTCACAAACCCATTTCACACTGGAAGCATCAAGCGGCGCGGGACAGCAGCGTAATGTTTTACTTTTCAATGCGGTCCATTACACACCGAGAGAGCCGCAGAACAGCTTCTTCGCTGGACTCGCAAGATCACAAGATGCATCTAGACTTCAAAGGTCATGGTTTGTTTATGCAATCTGCCATCAACTCCTCCTTGAACCGTCACCTTATCGTGGTGGAGGAGTTTGAGTGCCCTAATGATCCTAGGAGCTATGTTGTCTGGGGAACTTTGTGCCCCTGGTAGGGTCTCCCATGACAAATTGGTCTTAGGTGAAGGGTGAGACAAAGAACGGTTCAGAGGATCTTTCATGGATGAACTATCAAGGAGTCGGAGTACCCGGCCCGGAGGGTTACCGGGGTCCCACCCTGGAGCCAGGACTGGGGTTGGGGCCCGTGAGCGAGCGCCTGGTGGCCGGGCTTTCACCCATGGGGCCCGGCCGTGCCCAGCCCGAACCGGATACATGGGCTCATCCAACTGTGGACCCACCACCCGCAGGAGGAACATGAAGGGTCCGGTGCAGTGTGGATCGGGTGGTAGACCGAGGTGGGAGCCTTGGCGGTCCGATCCCCGGGCAAGGAAACTGGTTTTTGGGACATGGAACGTCACCTCGCTGGTGGGGAAGGAGCAGGAGCTTGTGGCAGAGGTTGAGCGGTACAGGCTAGATATAGTTGGACTCACCTCAATGCATAGCATTGGCTCTGGAACCCAAGTCCTTGAGAGGGGTTGGGCACTCTCCTTTGCTGGAGTTGCTCCGGGTGAGAGGCGGAGGGCTGGGATTGGCTTTTTGTTAGCCCCAAGACTCTCTGCCTGTGTGTTGGGGTTTACCCCGGGGGACGAGAGGGTAGCTTCCCTGCGCCTTTGGGCCGGGGAACGGGTCCTGACTGTTGTTTGTGCTTATGGGCCAAATATCAGTTCAGAGTACCCACCCTTTTTGGAGTCCCTGGGACGAGTGCTAGATAGTGCTCCATCAGGGGACTCCATTGTCCTGCTGGGGGACTTCAATGCTCACGTGGGCAATGACAGTATGACCTGGAGGGGTGTGATTGGGAGGAACGGCCCGCCTGATCTGAACTCGAGTGGTGTTTTGTTATTGGACTTCTGTGCAAGCCGCAGTTTGGCCATAACGAACACCATGTTCGAACATAAGGATGCCCATTGGTACACTTGGTACCAGGGCAGCCTAGGTCGCAGGTCGATGATAGACTTTGTAGTTGTATCATCTGACTTGCGACTGTATGTTCTGGACACCCGAGTGACGAGAGGAGGGGAGCTGTCAACTGATCACCACCTGGTGGTGAGTTGGATCAGATGACAGGGGAAGATGCCGCGTAGACCTGGCAGACCCAAACGCATAGTGAAGGTCTGCTGGGAACGCCTGGCAGAAGAAGCTGTTAAGACGGTCTTCAACTCCCACCTCCGGCAGAGCTTTGACTGCGTCCCGAGAGCAGTGGGGGACATAATGGTGTGAAAATCAATTTAAGATACTTAAATTAATAGCAAAAGTTTATTTATTAAACAGAAGATTCAGTAAGATTCTTTTCATTCGATAAACTGAAAATGCAACCCTTTTCTGTGTTTCGTTTCAATAATGAGGCAAGTTTAAAAATGAAGAAATTTATTACTAACAATTTTTAAACTGAAAATTTGAAGCGACAGTTAGAAAAATGACAATTCATGGATGGCAATTTTAATGACAATTCTCAACAGCTTTGATATTAAACTTGTTTAAAAGCAAACCTGTGTTGGATGGAAAATTAATTTGAGAATGGTGAGTTTTGGACGCGTGAATGCAGTTCTCAGGTTTCTTTCAGAGAGAATGAAACGTGTTCTGGGTGAAAATGATGGTTTGCAGATAACGGAGTTATTTTTAGAGAAAACAGCATCAAACGTCATCTGTCGTGTTCTACCTCACCCAAACAGCTGACCCTCTTGTGGATCCGGAGGTTGGAGGATGGGTTCATCCAAGATGACACTCGGGGGCTGGCAGGGAAGACGCGAGTGTCCGATACTCTGGTCCAGAGTGGTAGCCGGGTACACGGTTGTACGAAGCATTTGGCAGATGCACGTTACGTCTTAACTTAACTTCAGAAATCAAATGACTCTGGGAGAGTCTCCGTTAGCTGGTTTGTTTACGGTTCGTTCGTTCTTTAGCCATTCTTGTCGGCGTGACAGAACAGCTTGGCAGAGGTTTCAGGGTGGCCGTCCCTGACTCCTCAGGATGATGTCTTGTTCAGAACTGGACGTGAAATCTGTGATGGTTAGTTTTTACCAAACTCTCTCAGAACACTCCCCCTCTCTCCGGAAGAAAGCTTGGTCATGCGTCAAAAACATGTGATGCAGTTATTTATCAACAGGGTGAAGGTCTTCTTTGCTGAACACATCTTTAATCGTTATAATAATTATCATTATAATACCCAAAGCATAATAATCCATTTCATATAATTAAAATACCTTTATTTCTGAACCAAGTGATCATGTTGTAATGATTATTTAAACAGTAATAAAATCATAAGTTTTATTAATTATTATTTAATTATTATCATCGTGGCTTGAAGTGTCTTTCTTCTGGGACGGAACAGCAGATGATGTTATGATCTTGGCTAGACATCGTGGCTCCTTGGATTTAATCTGTGGATTCAAAGGACTGTTTGACCCAGCTTGACCTAGCTGGGCAAATGTGACCTTTGGCACAAATCAGAGAACCTTCATGCCGTTACAACTCCGAGTGGGCCTTGTTCCACTCTGCGATTGTTGAGGCGGCTGTTGCTAGCTGTGGTCGCAAGGTGGCCGGTGCCAGTCGTGGTGACAACCCCCGTACCCGCTGGCGGACACCAGAGGTTTGGGGAGCCGTCAGGCTGAAGGAGGCCTACAGGGCGTGGCTGGTCTGTGGGTCTCCGGAGGCAGCAGACAGGTACCGGATAGCCAAGCGGGGTGCAGCAGTGGCAGTTGCCGAGGCAAAATCTCGGGTGTGGGAGGAGTTTGGTGAGGCCATGGAGAAAGACTATCGATCGGCTCCAAAGAGGTTCTGGCAAACTATCCGGCGCCTCAGGAGAGGCAGGCAGCAACTCGCTCACACTGTTAACAGTGGGGATGGGGAGCTGCTGATGTCAACTGGGGCTATAGTCGGACAGTGGAAGGAATAATTTAAGGAGCTCCTCAATCCCACCTATGCACATTCCGAGGAGGAACCAGAGCCGGGAGACCTGGGGATGGACTGTCCAATCTCGGGGGCAGAAGTTGCTGAGGTAGTCAAACAACTACACAGCAGCGGAGCACTGGGGGCGGATGCGATTCATCCTGGGTATCTCAAGGCTATGGATGTTGTAGGGCTGTTGTGGTTGACACGTCTCTGCAACATTGCATGGTCATCGGGGGCAGTTCCTGTGGAGTGGCAGACCGGGGTGGTGGTCCCTATCTTTAAGAAGGGTGACCTGAGGGTGTGTTCCAACTATACGGGGATCACACTCCTCAGCCTCCCTGGAAAGGTCTACTCCAAGGTACTGGAGAGGAGGGTCCGATCGATAGTTGAATCTCAGATTGAGGAGGAGCAATGTGGTTTTCGTCCTGGCCGTGGAACTGTGGACCAGCTCTATACCCTTGGAAGGGTGATGGAGGGGGCATGGGAGTTTGCCCAACCACCAATCCACATGTGTTTTGTGGATTTGGAGAAGGCTTATGACCGTGTCCCCAGGGGCACCCTGTGGGGGACGCTCCAGGAGTATGGGGTGAGTGGCTTTCTGTTAAGGGCCATTCAGTCCCTTTACCAGAGGAGCGTGAGTTTGGTCCGCATAGCCGGTAGTAAGTCGGACCTGTTCCCGGTGAGGGTTGGACTCCGCCAGGGCTGCCCTTTGTCACCGGTTCTGTTCATAACCTTTATGGACAGAATTTCTAGGCGTAGCCATGGTGTGGAGTGTGTCGAGTTTGGTGGCAGGAGAATCTCGTCTCTGCTTTTTGCGGATGATGTGGTCCTCCTAGCTTCATCCAGCTCTGACCTTCAGCTCTTGCAGGGTAGGTTTGCGGCCGAGTGGGAAGTGGCTGGGATGAGGATCAGCACCTCCAAATCTGAGACCATGGTTCTCGACCGGAAAAGGGTGGCTTGCCAACTCCGGGTCAGGAGAGAGGTCCTACCTCAAGTGGAGGAGTTTAAGTATCTTGGGGTCTTGTTCACGAGTGAGGGTAGGAGGGATCGGGAGATCGACAGGCGGATTGGTTCGGTGTCTGCAGTGATGCAGACGCTGAGCCGATCTGTCGTGGTGAAGAGGGAGCCAAGCTAGAAAGCCAGGCTCTCGATTTACCGGTCGATCTACGTCCCAATCCTCACCTATGGTCATGAGCTTTGGGTAATGACCGAAAGAACGAGATTGCGGATACAAGCGGCCAAAATGAGTTTCCTCCGTAGGGTGGCCGGGCTCAGCCTTAGAGATAGGGTGAGGAGCTCGGACATTCGGGAGGTACTCGGGAGTAGAACCGCTGCTCCTCCGGCTCGAAAGGAGTCAGTTGAGGTGGTTTGGGTATCTGGTCAGGATGCCTCCTGGACGTCTCCCTGGGGAGGTGTTTCGGGCATGCCCTGCTGGCAGGAGGCCCCCGGGTCGACTCAGGACACGTTGGAGAGGTTACATCTCCAATCTGGTCCGGGAACGCCTTGGGGTCCTGCCGGAGGAGCTGGTGGAGGTGGCTGGGGAGAGGATGGTCTGGAGCTCCCTAGTTGGGATGCTGCTCCCGCGACCCGGACCCGGATAAGTGGAGGAAGACGACGACGACAAATCCGCCATCAAACCAAATGGAAGGAAATTGTTTGATATCACTGTTTGATGTTGACAACACACCGCTGCACTTCTGGAACGATGCTGTGAGTAAATAAGCCGTTGGGTCACACATAAGCTACATATATAAGAAACTGCATTGCTTCAGTAATTTTATTTTGAAAATTACTGGGGATTTTACACTTAAACCGTGTGTGATTTCCTGCCTGGTCCTATGTTAACTGCAGAAATTGTCATCTCCCAGAAGTGGCTTGTGGCTAAAATAGAAGCCAATCCTATCTTTAGCGGCGCAGTGCAGGCGTGCCGCTTCTGGGACGCGCCTGAAAATGGCTGCGTCGCAGTTGGTTTGAAATACGCCCATAGACTATAATGGATTCCATTTGAAGCAGCGACGTGCCGCTGATGCTTTCAGTGTGAAAAGGGTTAGAGGTGCACATAAAAGCAGTTTCATGGTAACGAAGCAAAGAAACTGTCTGCTTTGACTGTATTTTATTTAAAAATGTATTGATTTTACACATTCACCCTGGCATTCAGCATTAAAGCAGCTTCAGCTGCTACATTCAAACTCATTTACAGAACCATAAAGAGGCCATTTCACATACATGTGTGGCTGTTACAGTACTCCACAATGTAACTAGAGTCCCTGATGGTAATAATTTAACAAAACTTAGACGAGAAAGAAGCAGATGGAATACACGGATCATGACGCATGTCAAAAACAAGAAACTAAAACAATAAATAGAACATTTTAAAATGTTGGGCAACACAAAAAAAGTACAATTTTCTGAAAAGTCTTCACAGATGGTCAAACGCTGCAGGAGCCCGATCCAAATAGCTGTTAGCTCTTAGAGGCTGAACCAGAAAATGTAAATCTCACTTTCAGTCACTTAACATGTAAAAGAGAACACATGTTGTCATTATTATTGCAGCTATTATATTAATCATGTTCTGAGGTCCTTTTCAGTTTCAGTACACAGCGTTAGGAATGTCCAGGCGTCTGTAACATCTGAAAGACATTAGGAAGGCCTGAACGGTCCAATTTGAGGGAAATTTGATTTACACGGCTGCTTTTCTTGTCAGCTGCTTCAGGGCAAAACATTCAGTGCAAATTTCTGACCAGTTGTAGCACCAAATATAACAGAAAATTGTTTAAATCCATCCAGAGTCAGCATCCATTAAGAAATGTCGGATTTAGTTTTATTTGATTCAGTCTCCGTCCGTTTCCAACTCTAAGTAAAGGCACCTATTGCTTAATAACTTATTTGGCTACAGTTCCTGTTACGATTCGAAGCACCAAGTCAAATCCAGAAAGGCCAAAAAATAAAATTAAAAACAAACAAATACAGTTGAAATTGGTAAATAGGTCTACTAAGCAAGCAGTTCGTTCTCCATTTGAGCTTTCTCATTCAACTGTTCATTGTACAAGTTGAGCTGTGGGCTCAAAAATAATTCAGCTTTACTCCAAGGAAGCAAAAGTCACACAGCCCCCTCTAGTGGTTGTCAAATATGTGCTTCCCTGATGTCCTCCCTCTGTTCTCACGTCGGAGTCTACCTGTGTGAAAGCTGGTTGGTCAGAAGTCCGGGAAATGTCTCATCTACGTCCGAACTTAATGTTCCACCTGTGGAGTGAAGGAGAAAGATGAGATCAACCGAGCAGAGGCGGATAAGAGCGTAGCTACTTGTTTCTTCTGAGGGAAGTCAATCATGTTAATTACACTTTTCCTCTTGGTTTTAACAGCTGTGTCTATCAGATGACCTCTGACCCTCTGAAGAGCCTCAGAGGCAGCAGACAAAAATGTTCAGTGGGCATGAAGAGACTAAAAGATGTCACAAATTCTCTGACGCTGATTCCCCCCCCATCTATATGGTTCCTTTTCTTCGCTGTTGACATCACTATAGTAAAGTAAACATGACTGTTGATGAAACGTTCAAGAGATGATTTCAGTAGAAATCCAAAACAAAGCAGCTCTTTAGGATTCGATTGCATGTTGATGTCCTGATTACATAGGACTTTTTGCACCTTTGTACAGTAAATGCTTTTATTCTCAGGTTTTGAAATAAATTGTATTTATCTGTCTAATGTTTTAAAACAAAATGTAAGTTTTTCTATAAACAAAGTTAGTTTTTTCAGTTCACCTTATAGAAGCTCTTTTTGTTTGTTATATTTGTTTGTTAGTTCAGGTTTTGGAAACCTCAAATGTTTCTAATCCGTACTGGACTGTTAATTCCATCAGATGTTATCCCTGATGTGGCTCTTGTGTGGAAAGAATGCTCTGAAAAATGTACTGTAGAAATTTTTTTTTGTTTTTAATAAACTTTTGATTCTATTTACCGACAACCAATGCACTTTTTATGTAGGGTAAACTAAACCATCTAATAATTCAATATGGGGAAGAAGAGTTTTTCCTGTGATGATAGATGCTGCATTGTAGTGTGGGGAAATATGAACGTTACATCAAAAAAGCAGTGTGCTACTTCTAATGGGCCATTCCCATCTGTACCGGGTCAGCCCGGGCCGGCTAGAGTAGGTTGTTTACATATCTGGGTGGCCTGGTATTTTTCCGGGCCAACCAAGGCTCATTCTCAGCCCTCTTCTCGAGGGGGTCTGCTTCAGGCCGACCAGGGCCAACACACCCACTGCTGACAGCAAATTCACACCTTCCATTAGAGCAAGCCTCTGATTGGTGGGTAGAATCAGCCCACATGGGCTTAAGACAAGGATGTGTGGAATCAACCGGGCCAGGCTGGGGCCGACTGGGGCTACCCGGCCCGGGCCGACCCGGTACAGATGGGAATGGCCCATTTGTGTTCTGACTGGATTGATGAAATAATGTGTGGATATGCGCTTACTGAAGTTTTATCAAATCAAACAATTTCATCCTTGTTACAGAAGAAAATGGGTTCTTAAGGCATTAGTCTCACCTATATGACAGTTGTATGTCCATATCCGATGTCCATCATACCGAGAACGGCACTTCATTACGTTGTTGGTGTAATCAGACTCTGCAACCTCATAGTTTGGGTTTATCACAACCTGGAGGAAGAAACATCATTGGAGGTCTAAATTTATTTTGCAACCAAGGAAAAGTCTGTCTGTCACTATAAGCTCAGTATCCTGTGAGCTCCGTGTGTTGAGAAGCGTTTAGTCTATAAGATGGCTGTGGCTGGGAATGAGACAGACTTTTCCACCAGAGGAAGTATAATTAGGAAAAGGACTAAACCAAGAGACCAGATGTGGTACCTGTAAGATGTAATCGCCAGGCTTTACGTCTGTGATGTCTATCCACTGACAGTCTATGTCATGTCTGTAGGTGTCCCAGCAGCCCACGGTAATGCCCTGAGAGCCAAAGTTTGCACACTCGTATCTCTTCTGAATACCTGAGATCAGAGCAAATTACAGACATTGAATGTTATTTCCAGTTTATAGCAGAAGAAAACAAACAAACATAGCTGACTGATCGTGGAGCATGTTTGAAGAAGAGCTTGTTTATGTCATATTTCTGAGGGCAAAATAATTTTCTCTTCTACCTCAGAACGTTATATTTCAGAATGCACAATAAATCAAATCGTAAGGTAGCGCGACTCGTGTTGCGAATGACCGCAGTCACCAATTCTTGTCATGTGTCTTACCCACGTATGTCTGATCTTTGAATTGTGTGTGCTGAAACTCAGTTTCGTTTCTCCGTATGTCTTGCACATGTGGTAGAAATGACAATAAATGACTTTGACTTGACTTGACTAAATCGGCATCAACATCGGAATCGGACGAGGTTAGCCATTTTTAATAAGTAACATTGGGCTGATATAAACCGATATCTATTTCCATCGTGTTGCTGTTCGCGTGGGTGCTTCAGGAAAGGGAGTGGCTTGGACATGTAGTTTTGTTTGGTTATGTGACGGTGACAAGCGGCGTAATGTAATGGGTGTGTTTTCGCCACAACCTCAACAGTGTTCCTGCTGGAGGCCTTTCAGACGCAATACGGCTGCAGTTGGTAAAGCGAGATCACAAAATCACAGGATATTTTGCAAGCTCACGCGTGATTTTGCCAATTCACTCAATAACAAGCAAGGAGAAAGATAGCAGTGTGTATCCAAAAGGTCTGGATTTCTTTTTTTTAATCGCAATGAAGGTGTCACAGGTAAGTGTTTTTATGGTTGAGCAATCAGAAATCTGCTTGGGTATTTTATTTAGAAATTAGCTGCAAGCATTACACTTCTCCAATCTTTTGTCTGGGCCATTCTGATCTCAGCAGCTTGACCTATTTTGCAAGTAAAAGGCTGACCAGAAGTGTAGATGTATGCTTTGGGGAACGCGTACAAGAAGCACTGCTCTGCGCCCAGTGGAAACCCACCCACTGGCATTAATAGAAGCTATTAGCTTATTAAACCTCACAGATGTTATACAATGACATATAATGGAAAGCCAGGGTAAAAGTGATGTGATTGTGTGTGTTTATTTATATAATATAATTACCTAAATAATTTATGTAACTTTAGTAAAAATAGGTTGTCAGCCATAACAGCAGCATTAACCAGGTTTTGATATTGCCACACAATTTTTCTCATTCATAATAAAACAGGATGAGTAGTGTTCGTCTTACCTTCATCACAATAGGTGTCTTCCAGACAGAAGCTGGCTTTGTGACCCTCTGCTACCTTTGTTCCATTCAGACTGAGCAGGTCATAGTAGGTGAAAACTTCCATACTGTGGTAATGCCTGGATTATACAGAGAAGGGAGTGCTTAAATGTCCAACAAACATCCATCAAAACGTGCCTGGTGGACGCTTGACCAGATTTTAACAGCAGGATCTCTGGGAGAAAACCTCATTTCTTGTGGGATATCTAGGAATAGAATACCTGTGGCATTCGTGCCAGACCCAGGAGTGAGGCGACGCCCGTGGCCTGAAGTCTGACAGGCCGTTGTTATGGATCTGAGAGGAGAAGCGGAGGAGGCGACGGTAGGAGGTGGGGTCTGCGTTGTCACTGGTGGTGGACAGACAGCGCTCCTCTTGGGCACACTGCAGTGCATACAAAGGCCTGTCCTCCAGGTATGTGGTCTGCTCCACAACCTGAGCACTCAGGACCAGATCTGGAGCCGCTGTGGGGGCCAGGAACAACTTGTGTCACAGAAACTCAAATTTACTGCTCTGACGAAACACTACAAGTTTTATGAAGTTGAACAGCATAAAAGTATTTAATACATATTTTTCATTATCAAATTTATTTTCCCTCTTCACAAACGGAGGAGTCAAAAGAAAAACACATCATAGTGACTACTTGATCTATGACTTTTAACAGATATCAGGTTTGAACTTAGTTAATGAGTTTTGCTGAAAGAAAACGCTGTGGTAAAGACTTTATGTTTCCTTACTCAGAGTGCAGGAAACTCCAGCAGCAAAGCGGCCGCCTCCGTTAGGACAAATCACATGTTTGCCGTGATGCAGACACTGATCCAGAGTCATCTCAGTTCCAGAACATCTTACTCCACTCATCACCACAGCCTGAGAAGATGAATCTCCCTGCCAATACCACGTTTCCTGGTTCATCAAAAACAACAGAAACCAGAAAAAAGTTAGCAACAATATTTTTTTTAAATCTGCTGCTGTTGTAAATTTGGCTAGCTTGGCTGTTCAGCAGTAGCAGCAAAATCCACCAGTAAGTTTTCTAAAACTGAAGCTCACAATGACTCATCACAATAACCAAGATGAACTACTATAAGGATCTGTCTCACATATACAAAACATCCTGATGATCTCCCAAGACTTTTAGGATAGTATTCTGTGGACCGACGAGACAAAATTTGAACTTTTTGAAAGGCATATTTCCAGTTTCATATGTTATATGAAATTGTTGATTTTCCATAGTTGATTGCAAA
Organism: Nothobranchius furzeri; assembly: GCF_043380555.1. Taxonomy (NCBI): domain Eukaryota; kingdom Metazoa; phylum Chordata; class Actinopteri; order Cyprinodontiformes; family Nothobranchiidae; genus Nothobranchius; species Nothobranchius furzeri. Next base: position 54,596,978 of record NC_091743.1, on the reverse strand, counting down.
TTGATGTGTAATTGAGATTAATCTATAATTCAATTTTATGTTGCAATGACAATAAAAGCAATTCTACTCTAAGGAGTTAAACAAGCTCAGAATTCCAGGAAAAGGAACATCAGTATCAGTCAAACACAGTGGTGGTAGTGTGATGGTCTGGGACAGCTTTGCTATATAGCTTGCTGTGTGTGTGTGTGTATAATATATATGTATACGGATATACACACAAAATCTTGGAAGGATTTGTTTAAGTGAGACCTTCATTGCTAGCAAACAAACGAACACCACAAGTTTATGTGTGTGTGTTCAATTCTATAAGTTCAATGGCTCCAGACATTTCATGCCAGTTATCCCGCAATGGAAATCCACACACACGCACACACACACACACACACACACACACACACACAGGTTCTCAGCTGTCCCTCCAGTGCTGACTCAGCCCCATCATCCACTTTTGCGAGCTAAAGGGAAATCTCATGTGAGGGAAAACTCAGACTTTCCGTTGTCCTCCGAGGAAGATGCATGTAAATGAAGGTGAACAGGGAGGCTGATGGTGGGCAGAGGAGACAGAAAGACGTACAGATATGTAGTTTAGGCTTGCTGTCATTTGTTCCATCTGGTGGTTGGTTTGCCTGCAGAATCGTTTATGAGTAAGACAGGAAAGAGTCTCCAGAGGGGCAGAGGAGGTCTGAGCATGTAACCACGCATGTAAAAAATCTCTTATGTAATGACAACTTGCTGGACGTTGTGGCAAAGGTAAGCGTGTGCTTTTTCATGGCAGCTTGGCCTGAAGCTTAGACTTGGCATTAAAAAGGCCCCCCTTCAGTTAGATGAATAGCCTTCACCAGATCCAGTCCAAGTTCCACTAATAACCCCCCCGCAGCTGACACACCTCTCCATGATTCACACATACTTTCCAGACGTACGTCATCTCTCTAACCCTAAATTCCACACACCTTAAAATAGCATTTATGTATGTATAGATACACACACACCTCATAACACAAGGGGAGCCCTACTCAGACGTAAACATGTCAGCAGTGTGACGCTGGTCCAGTTGTCCCATGTGGTTTACTGATGGAGGGTCCACTACACTTCAAACACAGAGCCATCCTTTTACCAAGAGGTCCTGCTGGGAGCTTTACTTCCACTAATGGGATGTGTCTACTGAGGGTCTGGTTTTGATGTTTCTAACCAAATCACGTCTTTATTTTGCCCTCAAGGATAAATAAAGTAGTTAGAGATGGAGAGTTAATGGGATCCACTGCCATGTACACTCACCAAGGGGTTTAAACTGGGAAGTACCATCAGGCCGAAGTAATCTTATCTGTTAATCTTCACATCCTCTCCTGCTCTTTCTATCTTCTGTTAAAAAATTAATTCAAGTAAATCTGTTCTTTATAGACACACAAGCATTTTTTTTTGCATTGTTTCTTGCAGATCTACAGTTTATTATTATTTTTACGATTTTAAAGTGTTTATCTCACACTCTAGTGATACTTTGGTGCTTGCTCTTGATTCTTTTGTGCTTAAAGTTGTCTTGCACGTTCCCTCACCTAGAGGACTTCCTGAGTACAAGTAACCTGGAGTCATTAGTAAATGCAGACATTACCTGGAAAGCGTGGTTGGCGAAACCCAGTCCCAGCTGTCTGCAGACCACCATGGCCTCCATGGTTCCCCAGCTATCGCTGCACACCGTGCCCCACACCAGAGAGCCGTTCCTCTCTGCCAGGACCTCCACACGACCCTCACTGGGGTTTCGGCCACCACTTAACCGCAGCTGAGGACAAGGGGGACCCACATTTGTCTCCTCCAGTGTTCCAAGTTTATTTGTTTTGGTTCTATACAGCAGATGGAATTACTCACTCGAGTGTTGAAGCCCATTGCTGGAACATTACACTTGACAGCAGCATCTTCCTCGTGGCTGCAGCCCACTGAGTCACGGTTAAAGTGACATTCAGTCAGAGACTTCTCAAATCCAGAGCATTCCACCTCGTTCATGTGGACCGACCCGATTCCTGCAGGAGCACAACGGAAGGGAAGTTATATGATGTTTTGGAGAAAAAAGCTAGTTCTGCCTCCTGTTTTCAGCTGCTTGAAGAGTTTTGATAGAACAACAAGTTTTTCCAGAGGCAGATGAAAACTTCTGCATTACACTGCAAAGGGAACAAGCGGTCAGCTATGACAAATGAAAATGATCCTTAGAGGCTCATTAAAATATCTAAATGTTTTAGAGTTTCCATAATAGTATGCACGAGTACCCCTCCAGATGTTCTTCTGTTTGTTTTAAGACTGGTCCGAGCTGTTTTTGACCTCAACACTCGATTTTCAGATGATCATAATGTTATGACTGATTGGTGCATGTGACAGAAACAGGGATGGAGTTTACTCACATTCTTATCCGCTGGCTTTTGAACACAAACACAATAAGCTCTTCCAAAACTGTGTGTGGTGTAATTTTTAGATCCAGTGGGTAGGTCATGAAGAAACCCACGCTGCCTCCTTCACTCTCCAACAACAAGAAAAAAAATCCTCTCCTGAAACCCATAAAGGTTGTTTTTCTGTTTTGGAACATTTTGTACAATTTTCTGTCTTGCTCTGAGATTTGGGCGGAGGCAAACGAAAAGACTACTTTTCCAATTAGCATATGAATTTTCCAAAGCTGTTGTAGATTTCATTTCACAGAATCAGGTTTTGGCTAAGTGGATAAACATGAATGTGCTACTCCATACATTCCCTGATGGCTTTTGTGTGCCGACTGAAGGTCTAGGCCGACTGGAACTAGACAAAAACAGGTGGTACCACACAGGCCAAAGATAAGGTGGAGACGCAGATCCACAGCCAGCACCTTTCATTTGCACAGCTGGACACAGGTTGATTAAAATGTGAAAAAGCATCAAAGTGTTGAACATCTGCACCTATTTAAAGGTCTTCTGCTTGCACATCATAAAGTACTTTATCATGAAAAGTGTGGATTACACTCTTCATGCTCTGATTATATTGGGATCAACTTTGGCGTTCGGTGTCTGCTCAAGGACCAACAATGGGAGGTGTGGCGCACCAGAGTAAAATCCTTAAAGGTCAAGTTCACTTATTTTTTCAACATATCTGCAGTGGTCTCTAATATAAATGAATGCCTAATGAGTCGATCTCTGTGGAGGAAAAAAAGCGCTGGTGCTCTTGTCTCAGGAAGTAAGCCAAAGAAGAGGGAAGCAGAAGACTGCAGGTTTTGGATTTTTTTTCCTGATATTTGGATATCTTGACTCTGACGGATAACAGCAACATGACTCTACCACTGACTCTCTTTGCTCTGCAAAATTGATGTTTTATCTCCATAAATAACACAAGCCTGGCGGAGTTCTGTCATGTTGTGGAGTTGCTAATGCTAATGGTTAGCTTCTACTAGCTGAGACACTACTTCCTCTAAGACGCCAAATCAATCACAGCCTTCCCCATCACAAGCTAAGATGTGTGAGTCAATGAATGCTAACTTTCTATGTGACAAAGGATTAGCCGGCTTTTCAAGTCAGAGTGTTTCCCTGTCTGTTCTCTATTGTAGAGGCCTTTTAAGGTCAAAAGGTCATCAGTCACATAGATCGTTAGAATAGAATAGAATTCGATCAGTAACTCTAGAGTTAAGGTTTTCTGTCTCACAGCTAACCTGTAAAAATATTCATGTGTGATTCTTCTCTAATGGTCAACTGAACCCTACGCTATGGGCAGGTAATGCAGGAAATAGGGGTAGAATACTAGTTTCATGTTTAGCCTGCATGTTAGACTCAAAGTGAATGATCATATTTAAAATAAAACAAAACAACAACAAAAACAACAAAATGGTTTCTCAGAGATCTTGGTATTTAAAGCCTTGTGGGTGTGTGTAGTGATCATGGACACCTACTCAAGTAACGGACAGAATCTGTTTTCGTATTCATGACCTGTGGCATCATTTATAAAGCTCTAAATAAACTGGACAATTTTTAAAATGACTATTATGTTTAACTGCTTTTATTTGTACCTTGACCCATTTTGGCACCAGACAGGGCCTCTTTGGCACTGCCAAATCCCAGCTCTCGACACACCACCGTCGCTGCTCTGATGTTCCACTTGTCGTCACAAACAGTGCCCCACTCTCCGTTCTTCAGCACCTCCACTCGCCCCTCACCTATCAAAGCTCCACCTCGAAGACGAACCAAAGGTTGCTGCAGAAACAAAAGAAACTTTAAATACCCATCCATCCATCCATCCATCTATTCGTCTGTCTGTCCGTCCATCCGTCTGTCTGTCTGTCTAGATAGGTCGCTGGGGCAGCAGCCTAAGCAGAGAGGCCCAGATTTCCCTCCCCTAGCCACTTGGGCCAGCTCCTTCGAGGTAATGCCAAGACATTCCCTAGCCAGTCAGAAAACATAGTCCCTCCGTCATGTCCTGGGTCTTCCTTAGCTCTGTTAACGGTTGGACGTGCCCAGAAATCCTCACCAGGGAGGCGCCCAGGAGGCATCCTAACCAGATGCCCGAGCCACCTCAACTGGCTCCTCTCGATGTAAGGAGCAGCAGATCTACTCCGAGCCCAAACTGGTTAACTGGGCTTCTCACCCTATCTCAAAAGCCACTTACACACTAGCATTGGCTCCACTCCACTCTACTCCGCTCCACCCTGTCCGCCCGCCCTAGCCTGGCCGCGTTTGTTCCACACCGCCTTAGTAATGCGGACGTGATTGAGCACATAGGTGGCCTGTGATGCCATGAGTGCATCTCCGAGCACGTGGGTGGGGCAAAAGAGCTTGAAGAAGTCTGCGGTGTCTCCATTATTAAACAAAAGCGGCCTGATCGGTCTTGCTTTTGGAGACTCTCTGACTCTGATATTGCATCCTGCTTTGCTGTGTCAGGCAGGTGTGTGTGTGTGTGTGTGTGTGTGTGTGTGTGTGTGTGTATCTGTCCTCTCAGCAGTAAGAGACAGAGAAAAATACTTCAGTCGAGGCTTATTAACTCCACAGCATCCAGAATGATAATGAATCGCGCATGTGGGAAGCTCCAGCGGGCTGATTCTATCTGCCAGTTGGAGGCTCCCCCTAATCGTAGGTGTGCCTTTGAGCCGGCCAATCAATCAGCAATGAGCGTGTTGGACCAGTTCAGCTCCAGGCAGACCGCCTCAGGAAGAGGGCTGAAAAGATGTCCGGTTGCGCGTGGGAAAATCCAAGGCTACTTATATGAGAACACTCCAAACCCGGTCCAGGCGGAGTGGAGCTGATGTGTAAGTGCCAAAATGGCCACCCCAGAGATGCTGCGGAGAAAACTAATTTCGGCCACATGAATCTACTATGTCTTTCATTACCCACGGCTCATGGCCACTTGAGGGTTGAAACGTAGATCAATCGGTAATTGAGAGCTTCGCGTTTTGGCTTAGCTCTCCCTTCACCACAACAGACTGGTACAGCTGCACTGGTCTACTTGAAATATGTCTGGTTTTATGGCCTGTATTTATATGGAGCCTTCTATGGTTCTAACCCCCCCACCACCACAACCACCAAGGTGCTTTACAACACAACTGGTCATTCACCAACTCACACATGTTCACACCCTGGTGGTGATGAGCTACATTGTAGCCACAGCTATCCTTGGGCGCACTGACAGAAGCGAGGTGGCCATACACTGGGACCACCAGTCCATTCCGCTGAACTTTTAGACTATAATCAGACTCACCTCTACTCTGTAGGCCTTTCTGAAGCCAATGCTGACGCTTGGGGCAAACCCCCGTCCAGGCATACAGCTGACCACAGTGGGCATGCCCTTTCTACACGTGTTGTTGCCCCTCAGCTCGATCTCTCGTCCCAGTTTGCAGTCGGAAAGGTCGGCCTCATTGCCGGTGCAGTTAACAGAGAAACCCCAGTAGTTCTTCTTACGGCGCTTGGCCAGCAACCTGAGGAGAAACAAAGAAAGTGTTGGGGAGTGTTGCTGTAGTAGCACCGCTTTTATGTAAAGAAGTGTTTGAAGAATCTCAAACATTCTTTATGATATACTACCAAAATAATAAAGAGCTGTTGTATAGGTTGTGGGAAACGTTCCTACTGAGTTGTATCCAACCATGCATATCCAGCCCATGCTGTAAAGAACAATGGAAGTATTCTGAGGAGAATTCCTTAACACTGGCTGGACTTCATACTTGAATGAAAAACATCAACTAGGGCCAGAGAAAAAGCCAAAAGAGGACTTTGAAGTAGGTTTGAGTCTTGAGAGACACTGGGTGGTAAAAATTGCATAGCCTTTAGATTTACGGGTCTGATGCTGTAAACGTGGAGTCCGGTTTACTTTGAGTTAAAGGTGAAAAGTTAATGTTAGATTTAGATAATTTTAATGAATACATGTGGTTTATTGTCCATAAACAAAAACTAATGTCTAATATCTAAATGTGATACTGCACCTCTGCAAAATGGCAGCATGATTTAAAATACACGATGTCCTTTAATTTATTCAACATTTTAGGAAATTAAATTACACACATATGATCATTCATACTCCAAACAGTCTATCCACCTTCTGTAATTAGTATGACTGTCATTTGCTAATGAAACTGCTGATGGCATGGATAGATAACCTGGAGTTTTTCTGGGTTTTCTGGTTCAGGGACCTTAGCGAGAAGTCAGTTACGCCCCTAAAGCTGTGTCTGTAGAATGGACTTTCCTCTCACAGATCCCAGCAGGTTGATATCTGACTTTTTTTTTTCCAGATATCTCTGAATCTTTTGCCTGAGGCCCACAGCTGTCCAGGTGGCTTATGTAATTTATTGTCTTGCTTTAATCTTACATTGAAGAAATTCCTGCCAAGGCTAAAATATTAATAAAACAGGTACAGACCTGGCAGAATTACACACACAAATCTCTTTGACTGAGAAAAAGTTGCAAGTAAATCTATTCTAATCTCTCTCAGGTCCAGATTTGGGTGTTTGTATGAGAGACTTCATTCAGCTCTAATGCTTTGTTAGAGCACAATAACTCCATTTCCCATGTTAGCAGATGAGACTAAAAGCAGCCACCGTTTCAGATTGTAGTACAGTCTGTCTTTTCCTCTTCTGGCCCAGCATTCAGCTGCTAAAACTTCCTCAGACAGGATTTTGGGCTCTTGTCAAGAATCTGCAGGTCTGTTTAATCTCCGAGTGGGAAATACACAAGGGAACTAGTGATTACCAGAGTAAACAAACTTGGTTGTTTAATGTTTCCCAACATCTGTTTGGTCTGGGCTATGCATTCTGAAAATGACTAAAACCAAAAACAGCTATAAAAAAAGTCGGGAACACCCTGGAAAGGGCAATATTTTTAACATAAAGAGCATTTGTGTGGTGTACCTCATAGGACACTTCATATTTGTTTGAATGCTGTAAGCAATGTTCACAGATTTCAGTTTTCTGCTATTTAGGATTAGTTTTCTTGATTCTTCACTTATTTTTTGTGCTTTATTTGCTTGTTGGTGCTTTTTGCTTTCACATTTTTCACGACATTCAGCTCATTTGCCAGTTTAGCTTAGTTTCAGCTTCACTTCAGCTATTCGACAACGTCAGCAATCAGTTACCAAATTTAGCATGAGCTGCTAATTTCACAGTTCAGCTAAATGTAAATATTAAACTGTTAAACTTGTCCAACTGAAATAACAAGTGTTTAGACACTTTAGCTGTCCAGATTTTTATACAAGGTTCACAGATTTCAGTTTTTTTGCTTTTTAGCCTTATTTTTCTCCATTCTTCACTTACTTTTTGTGCTTTATTTGCTCATTAGTGATTTTTGCTTCTACATCTTTCAACACATTCAGCTCATTTGACAGTTTTGTGTACTTTCAGCATTTCTGCAAGAAATGCAATTTGTCTAGTTAAATATGTGATGTCCTTGTGACCTGTAATTATCAACACGTTATAAAGTTTATCACATTTATAAACCTTCAATCCACAAAAGCTGACTGACCTTGTTTAAAATGCACTTACTTGTAGGGTCGGATGTTGATGTTTTTCTCATCGGGGAAACCGTACATGCCACAGATGACCCTGCTGTTCATCTGTGTCCACTCCTCGCTGCAGATCTGCCTCCACTTGCCTCCGTCTTTCACCTCCACAAAGCCCTCAGTAATGGGAATCCTCTTTCTGTTGGAATATGTTGCCCTGATCCTCACATCCTCCACCTGAACATTCAAACCCTGAAAAACAAAAACATCCCCACATGGTGCAGGATACTTAAACACCAGGAGAAAACTGATGTTTTATTTCACAAGATGTTTCTTTATTTTAGATTTAACCAAAGGAAGCTTTCACACAACTGCAATCAAACCTATTTCTGCAGAAAGGACTTGGTAGTATTCATGCTGCACCCATATTACACAAACTGGGGCTCTTTTCATCTTATTATTCTTTATTTAAGACAACTGTAGCACTGGCATAAACAACCTGACATCTCTGATAAATAATAATCAGTCTTAGATAATGTTTATGGTTGTTTTTGGTACAACAGGTTTAAAAGTATTTGACACATCTTCGCTCAGATTGTTTAACATTAACCAAAGCAGCACGGCTTTTCATGTTATAGCGGACATGGATGGAGATGATGGGGCAGGGAGCATCTGCATCTAATAGTTCAGTTAAACTACTCATACACGTGTGTGGATGATTTACAAACATACATTCCTAAAGGATTGATTGTGGATAAACTTGCTATAAATCCTCTAAATGGCAGCTAACTTTTTGACCTTTCTTCTGTAATTTGTCTGGCTACTTCCTGGAAAAGTGTTTTATAAACAGTTTTATGTAACCAGGAACATTCTGTTAACATTTTCACAGATGAATCACTATTTGACAAAATGTTAATGCAATGTTGTCAGATTCATTTGTATACTTCTGGTTAGATTAAGTTCTCCACTTGATGCAGTCTGTAACCATCCATCCATTGTCTGAACCCGCTTGTCCATGTAGGGTGGCGGGGGGCTGGTGCCTATCTCCAGCGGTCAGTGGGCAATCAGACGGGGTACACCCTGGACAGAGAGCCAGTCCATCGCAGGGCAACACAGAGACACACAGGACAAACAATCATGCACACACACACACACACACACACACACGCACACGCACGCACACGCACACGCACACACACACACACACGCACAATCACAATCACGATGATCTTTCAGTGCTTATAAAATGGTGAAAAGTGAAAGTATGAAATAAATCTATTTGCAGAAGTAGCTTTGCTATGGATGGTTTTTAGTGAAAGAGATCATGAGCAGAAAGTGTACCTTTTGAAACGATTGGTACAAATATGTACCTTTAACTACTAAGGAACATATATGTAATGTTCAGACAACAAAAAAGGTACAGAATGATTCCCTGAGGTTCAACATTGGTCCTTAGACTGGGTTAATGTCATTTTGTCCTTGGTGCACAACAATGTACCATTTCTGTTACCCCATTTTTGTCCATACACGTATTATACAACAGTCCTCTTGAACTCTTCGGCTACTTCTGTCTCTCACAGTGTCAAAATATATATCTCAGGTGAAGCGTTTGAGATATTTTAGTTTTTTTGGCATAGCCTTTTTATGAGAAGGGGATACAGCTTATATCGGTTTACATTGGTTATCAGAAATTTAGAGTCAGACAATATTGGTATATTGGATTTCAGTAAAAAAGCCAATATTGAGCATTCCTACTGATAACCGATATTTACCAATATTATATCTGACATAAATTTCACTACATTTTTGACACCATGCCCAAACAAATATCTCACCGCTTCGTCAATACACACAATGCAAACGGCAACAAGATGGAAATACATATTGGTTATTAATATCGGCCCAGTTTTACTTATTAGGCTGATACAGATAAGTTATAAAATAAATCATATCAGCTGATGCTGATATATTGTGTTTTCCGCTGCCAAATATAAAATACAATTCATTATAATGGATTATAAGATTAATACTTTATTGCATTTACACTCTTCCAATAAGCCAAATTCCCATTAAAGACTCAAAAATGAGACATAAGGAATAATCAATAAATGAGATACAGAAGAAAAATATATAAGGACTAATATAAAGAAGATTTAAAGTAGTTTAAAAAAATAATAAAGACCACAAAGATGCAGAGAACACTTGGTTTGTAAGGTTTCTGTGGGTGATCTTTTGTCCACCTAGAAAGGTTATGCAAAACCATCTGCTCACGGTATGAGTAAACAAGCCTCACAGTCGTCATCTTGTGTCCTGACCACCCCTAAATCAAGAAGGAATGGCTACCTTTGACCTCTGGGGCTTGAAACTCTGCCATTGTTTCAGTCCTTCCGTGAGCCCAAAGCTGCTGTTTACTTCAGACCGAGTGTGAATTTGTGCCACAGATATCAAGTACAGCTTAAACTCTGAGTTTGTGACCTGTACATGCGGATCTCAGCACTTTTATAAAAAAAAGATCAGGCACTTCTCCCAGAATATTAAACATTTGCCCACTGACTGGTTTCCTGAGATGATGTCAGCCTTGAGGAATGTTCAAGGCTTTGGAGTCCCTCAGCATTTGAGACTGAGTCTCAAGTGCTTTAGGAGTGACCCCCCCCCCCCCCCCCCCCCCCAACTGACCGCAGTGGTTGGAGCAAGCAGAAGCTTCTCTTTCATAAAGAGATTCTCTCTAGCTGAGCATGACAGAGTGTGTTTTCCATTTTATCCAGCCTGGTGGGGCGGGAGGTTAGAATGATCACAGAGCTGATGCTCTCGGGTTCATCTGGTTTCTTTTCTTTTTTTACCCCTTTAGAAAAGCTAAAGGAAACTGATGTAGAAATTCGCTTTGGTTTAAAAGCAGATTTTGGGAAAAAGTAAAACTAACACAGACAGGTGTGAGTGAGGGATGAATACGGCACTGAGATAGATCTGAGCAGTGTTTCTTTTGGCTCAGTGTGAGGAAACTGGCTGTCTGACTGTGTGAGGCGGAAGAGAAGTGGACAGATATGCACAGCTGGGATTCAGCCAGGCGCCCACCAGCCTCCCAAAGCCTCACCACCAATCATAGACTCAGCATTATCCTGTCTGGTTGTGACCCAGGCACATCTTCTGGTCACTTTTTGGTTCAGATTCAGCGAAGAGAACAAAGCCGCATGATCAACATTGTTCACATTAAAGCTGGGAAAAGTCTATATGTTACTGTGCACATTTTAAATCACCCCTATAATGTGGCTCACTGCAGACAGTCTTGCAACCAGTGGCTGGCATGCTTTTAGGAGCACCCGCATAATTCCTGGTATAGCCTGACAGCTAAAGTGGCCTGCTTGGTATTACAGAACACATTTCTAATCTGTGTCCCTCCAGAAGAAGTTTTGTTTTCTGACCAAGTAAATGGAATAAAATACATTTTTGACACGCTTTATTTGTATATATTTGAGGCCAATTTTTTAAAATTGGTTTATCATAATAAAATGTATCTTCTTCCTGGTTTGTAACTGTAATTAGATGTCTTAGATGTCACACACACACACACACACACACACACACACACACACACACACACACACACACACACACACACACACACACACACACACACACAGCAAATTTTAATGTTTTATTCTTGTGAAGCGCGCTGTGCAATTTTTATCTTGAGAGGCACTGTATAAACTGTGGTTACTGTGGTTGACCTGATGCTGCCGGGGCAGACGGCTCCCCTGATGGCGTTTCCTTGCCTTACCTTACTTGACTCATCTGAACTCAACAAAATATAAAAAGTATAATTTTTTACTGATGTGTGTGTGTGTGAGACTGTTATTGTTTTTAAACTGTTCTGGGAATTTGGGTCATTTTAATTCTGTAAAGCACTTTGAGTCGCACTTTTGCTTGAAAAGCGCTTCATAAATAAAATCTGATTGATAAAAAAATCTATTCTTTTATTTCACAAAAAATATCTTGACAGACGTTAAAAGATTTATCTCAAATATGTAAAAAAAAAATGTCAAAATACGTCATTTAATTTATATGCCAAAAACCCATAATCTTGTAAGGAAGCACACAAATAAAAAAACATGGTATTAGTTCAAATTCATTGAAAAGCTGCCTTGTTACATCTCTAATTTTTACTTCCTCAACACACGGCCATATTGAGCGATGCGCGTTCCTCAACACAGCTGTTGGTGAAAAAGATTCTCGCAGGGGCTGATGGTAGATTAGTATAACTATTCAAATGAACAGTTGGAAAATGAGCCCACTGTTAAAAGGCATTAAAGTTTTTAGCTTTCTGGACAAATGTAATCACGTTTACTGAACTCATCAGTTAAAACTTAATAAGACTGATTTTAAAACAACGTTGCCTTGAAAAAATAAGAAACTTAACTTGATCAATTCCATTGACCTATGGTTGGACAGAATATCCTACAAAGTAAATAATATTTATATGAGTAACTGAAGCCAATAAAAATATTTGCTTCATTTCAATCAGGTTTTTGTGTTTTCAAATTGTACTTATTTTACATTTTTAATCATTTTATTGAGGCGTATTTTCATATTTTAAATGTAATTTAAATGTGTTACAACCCGACTCTTTTGTAGTGAAGGGGAGGAGTAACACAAGAAACGTGACAGTGGGATTAAAAACGTGTCTGAAAGGGTTTAAAATGAACCAGTAAACAGATGCAAAGTGTTATAAATATAACACCAAGCAAAACAATTCCAATTTTTTAAAAGACCCACTCCAATGAAAATCGTGTTTTTTCTGTTTTTAACATGTTCTTGAGGCATTTTTCTTATGCTACAGGACATAAAGAAATTTAAGCTCAAAATTGAATTATTACATTATTCCATTAAAAATTGCATCGACATAAAGCACCTGGTTAAAACTATGGTAAAAGTTTTACCAAATCAGAACGCGTTTTAAAAATCAATTCAATTAAACTGTTTGTCAGAGTTAACCTTAAAACCAAAAAGGGAAATTCCCTCACCAAGACGTCTAAGCCAAGCTCCTCTATGGATCATTTCCAGTTTACAATTTTAGCAAACCTTCTGAACAGATAAGGGGTTTAAAACTAAAGCGAGGCCAGAAGAACCCCTGCACTGCTGCCTCCCACACTGCTGGATGGCACAGGGTCAGAAGTAGGATTCAGCTCAGCTGTGCTCATCAGCAGCCTGGAGGAGAGGAGGAGAAGGGGCGGTGTCTAAGCTGATCACAAGGGCTGGGTGATCCAGGCTTCTGGAGCTGAAGAGGCCAGGCTGGTGGCCGTAACAACAACATTTGCGGAAATGCAGAAAGACAATGACACAAACGGTCTCAACGAATTGCACAGATTTGTGCAAGCATGCAATCTCACCTGTTCAGTCTGTCCAGAGACCCTGTTATTTTATCAAGCAGTCACACTTTTTGTAAATTGTGTGTGACAGGCTTTTGGAGAGCCAGTTCCAGACGTGAATGTCCACTTTGAAGGAAGTGCATTCCTAAAGCAGAATCACCCGTATCTAACCTGATGATGACAACTGTGAGAAATATACTCAAACACTTTTCCAGAAGGAGGAAAAAGATTTAGGTGTTAGGTTTAAAATTTTGGAAAAAATGAATGAGGAGCTGGAGGCACAAAAAAGAGAACTATGGGTAGAAAGGGAAAAACTGAGAGATGAAAGGAATCAAATTAAAGTGACAATGTGTAGTTTTTACCATGAATCTCTGGAAGTATCCATTGAAATGTTGTAAATTAATTTAAAAAGATACCCAGTTGTTGAAAAATATTGGCGGTTTCATAACATAACCATAAAAATCAGGTCTAAAATACATAGGAGCGGGTATAAATCTCTGGGGAACGCCATATTGGATGCCATGTTTCCTTCTATAAAAGCCCGTGAGGACAGAATGCATTTACTGATTTGTAACAAATGGTTACAAAACTTTCAGCATTCACAAATTTTGTTCTTTTACACATTTACCTCTTCACTCATTGCAAGTGATGAAAGGGAATCCGATGTTCTTGTTATTTTGCTGGAGGTTGCACTCCCAAGGATTTTTGACCAAAATGGCCTTCTGTTGGTAAGGTCTTGCTTTAATACAAAAAATAATGCTTGCTTGCAATAATTCATTTACCTGCTGCCCCCTGTCGTCAGGGAAAATACACACCGTCACTTTAAGATGGAAAAGATTGGCATAAATAAGGAATTTAAAAATGCCAAACGATGAATTAATTGATCCATGGATTCAAAATGTTGAATAGAAACCAGAAACAGACAATATAGACTGGTCCAAAAACAAATTTGAGGCAATAAATGCAAGTTTGAGATTTATAGAAGAAGAAATTAAATACATGGAAAGGAAATAAAATATATAAGCTGAAAAAACGTCCAGTTAGATGGGTCAAGGTTAAAAGATGGCTACGTATCTTTAAAAGATGAATCATTATTTCATAAGAATGATGAAGTATATAAATCATTAAGAGTTAGTATCTTCAAATCATGACCCAGTATTTCAATATTACATTTTAGTATTATTATCTCATAATTATGACAAAGTATCATTAAAAAATTGTATCTTAAAGGGGGGGGGGGGGGGGGGGGGGTCATTTCACAATGATGTCCTGCTCTCCTCTGGTGACCCGATTAAACGGGAACTCCTTTACTGCAGACCAGAGTAGTTGTGAAGGAACCCAGCAGACTATAAAACAAATCCAACAGTTTAAAAAGAAGCCTAAAACAAACAGGTAAACAATTATGGGATGCCAGTAGTTCCTGTCAAAAACCTAGCGACTGAGATCTGGATCATTTGTAATCTAGACACTGAGGCATGGCTAATTCCAGCATAGAGAGAATTATAGTAATCCATAGAGAGAAGTAATAAATTTATGGATTACTGTTTCTAGAAGATTATGCAAAACAAATGGTTTAATTTTTGCAACACGACAAAGGTGGAAGAAGCATGATCTGACACCACGTCCCTCTCATAGGGAGCCAAAACCGAAAGCGTCATTCCTGTTATTAGTCAGATCTTGTTTCTTCCAGCTGCGCCGACTGATTAGCTTGAAACCAATTCTGAAACAGGCACACCTGGAATCCATAATCCATGCTTTTATCACCTCCCAACTGGATTACGCTAACTCCATCTTAATTGGTGTACCAGCCTCTGCTCTTAACAGGCTTCAGGTGGTATAGAATGCGTCAGCCAGGTATCTGACGAACACCTCTAGACGTGACCATATCACACCTGCACTTGCGCGGCTCCATTGGCTACCCATAAACTTCAGAGTGTAGTTAAAAAATCAGATATTTGTTTTTAAGGCCCTGAATGGACTGGCACCGGATTACCTGTCTGATCTTGGGACTCATGTGCCAAACCGGGTGTTGAGATCTGCCGACTGCTTGCTGCTTCACGTTCCCACCATGAAATACAAAACGCGGGGGCAGCTTGTCTATGCTGCTCCGTCCCTCTGGAATGCTCTTCCTTCCTCTCTCAGTGAGGCTGGCACCATCCCTACCCCGTTTCAAGTCACTGCTTAAGGCCCACATTTACGACCAGGCATTTTTAAACCTTTGACTTATTTTACTGTTGTGTATTTGTGTGTATTGATTGTGTTTGTTTTAATGTTACGTTTTACTTTTTATCTGTACAGCACTTTGATCAGCTGCTATGCTGTTTTTAAATGTGCTTCATAAATAAAGTTGGTATGGTAGGTCTAAAAATATTTACTTTTGTCTTTTACTGGTAAGATTCAGAAAATTAAAAGCTATTCATGACCCATCATCATCCAAACAGTCAAAGGCTAGATTGACCCATGGACACCACTACAAAAGGAAAATAGACCTGACAATCAGCATACAAGGGGAACCTAATCCCATTTTCCATAACAGTAATCCAAGTGGTAAAAGGTAGAAGTAGAAAAAGGACCTAGTACAGATCCCTTTATAGAAGGTTTCCTTTAACTAGTTTACCTGACCTAAAGTAGCATGAGTGTTTATTTAAAGTTATCAATTAGTTCTTTAATTTAAATCAAGCCATTTTATTTAAATGGTTGTTGTCGTGAAGATTGGCGGAGGACCATAGGGACACCAGTGCACAGTAGGCAGTAGAAAACTGTCTTTATTAGCCTGAAGCTAAGAGGAGGTTACCGGAGTGGAGTTCAGGTAAAGGCGGAGTCGAGGGCAAGCGTGGATCGGAACAAGGTAGGTTCAGGACGTGATCGTGGAGGCAGGCAGAGTTCTTGGCAAGAGTCAAGCGTGAAACGAGGTCGGTAGGCGATGACCAGGCAGGATGAAAAGGCTGGCAGATCTACTAGCAGCCGTGTTCAATAATCTGGTAGGGTGCTGGTGGTTGACTATGGAATATATGGCTGTTGAGGCAGGTGTGTGGCATGAGCTTGATGAGGGGACCCGGTGTGATACATGAAGGCTGATGAGGTGAATGGTGGTAGCATGGAGGTCAGGACATGGCAGGATCATGACGGGTTGTAGAATATTTTATTTTTAGTCCTTTTACCAAGGTAAACCTTAATGAAAGACTCATTCTTCTCAATGTACAAGAATACATATTTTGCAAAGTGTCAAATACTTTTTAAAAGTGGATTATTGTTATCGGTGAGTCTTTGATCACTGGGCCAGCAGTTAGCTTGTTTTGTGTCAGGTCAAACTGAGGTCAGCTTTCCAAAGAACATTTCTACTAGATGACCTCATCTTACTGACAGCTCTGAAGTCCTTAATCTTCCATATTTTACTTCCTAGAAATAATATTGCAGTTCTTGTTTATGATAGGAGCTGAGGAGTGGAAGGAAACAGATCTGTACAGTGCTTCCCTCTGAAGTGAGTAATTACGGAAATGTCTCCAAATGGAAGGCAGACACGTTTTCCTGACAGGATCTCCTTGTGAGCTTGTGGTCTAGCCAGCGTCTGACTAATGCTTCCACTACTCCACATGTCTTCCACTTTGTTCAGCCCTCCAGCCTGGTGCACGTTCACCAACACGTGCCAGTCCCACTTGACAAACCTTAGCTGTAAATGCTTATCATGTCTCAGTTTAGATAAAAAAAACTAAAGAAAGCACGTTCACGTGTGCCCCGCCCCTCTTTCCGCGTCGCTGGGCCCCAGTTCTCCAAACAGACCTGATGACTGATGTGCTTTGCATCTGGAATATCTATCAGCTTCCAATCTGGCAGTGAAAAGGACAAAAAAAAACCTCACAACTGATTTCAGGGATTATCGAACTACAACACAACCGGATGCAACATCTGTTTAATATGAAGTTAGACACGGGACAGAGAGCTTCCCGTAAAATAAAATTTTTTTTAGGGTTCATCAAACAAAACAGCTGGAAATGAAAAAAAAATTTTTTTAATAACAGACTGGATAAAAGCAGGAACAGAAACAAAACAGGTCTCCCACCAAAGCCTCCAATCAACTAAAACTTTATGATGTGTCAAAATTCAGTTAACCCTAATGAACTAGTTTCTGCTAGTACTTGTACTGCTGCGGTATAGTGTAAGTACTGTATGTTGTACTCATGTTTCTTTGGCTCTAGTGGTCCATGCCACAGCTCTGAAGCGCACAAGTTCACAAATAATAACTCACATTTATCGAGTGAGCACAACATGAAAATGTTCAATCATAAACTCTGGTTTAAAAGTCTTCAGCTCGGTCAGCGTGACTCACAAAAGAGAAGCACGGCCACTGGAGGATCCAGCTGCTGAACATGTGGCGCTGCATACTGCTACACTCCCTGTTCTGTAGGAGCTGGCCTCAGCTTCCCGACATAAATTACCCCTTCCTCCCCTCGAGCATGCGTATCCTCAGGAGCTTTTGTAATACAGAGTTCTCAGGACTCTTACTCAGGCTTCCTTTCTCTTGTTTTTGCAGTTTGATATTATAAAATCTGGATGATACATGTGTGCAGACTGCCTTAAACAACATCACTTTAATAAATAAATAAATACATTTGCATTTTGTTATTACAACCGGAGTTTTACAGTGGCACATTAGCATTCCTGGTTACAGTTAATGATAAACTGCAGCTGCTTTTGCAGCTCATTGTGCAGGAAAAAAAAACATTTTCTCTCTTCTAGAGATGAACTTTATCTGTTCATGAACATGTGCGGCAGTGCTTGATTTTTGATTGCTATATTTTTGAGCCATGTTAAGAAACAGACGTGATGTAGCAACAAAAGTGAAAAATCCTACTGTTTGTTGCTTTTTGGCACAGAACAACACTGTTGCACAACGATCCCACAAGTAAACTATGGTGTAAACGTCTTGGAGAACACAAACAAGAATGACTCCAATCAAACTAGTACCATGAACCTCTCATTATCCTAAAATAGTACAGTCCAGTCTGTGCTGTTCCCACACAAACATCATCCTAAACCGCAGGACTGTCTCGGCTAAAAGATGAAAAATTAGACTTCCTGCAGTCATAGTTCTGGATTTTGCTTAAATTCAGCTCCAGCTGATGAATGTGACTGCCACAGCTGTCACCGATGTCAGAAATCCTCTGAAAAACAAACGCTGACACTCAAAGTTCAAACACATTACAGTGAACAAGTAATAGGAGACATGAGGGGTGGTGTATGAAAATAATTAACTTTATTTATAATAATAGCTCAGTCACTCTTTAGGGGTGTTGGATAATGTCTACAAATTAAATTATGACTCTGAGGAAAGCTCAGAGTATCTAAAATACTTCTACTTTAATTTGCATTTACAAAGTAGTAAAAAGTAAAGGATACCATCACCCTTTCTGTTATTGATCCACTGTGGAGCTCACAGCCGGGCGGGTTAACTTTCCAGATGTCAGTTCATGCAGTGAATACACAGGCCGCAGGAACAGCCTTACTCGCTGCTACTGTCCGTTTAAGCATAAGTCAAATAGGTGCAGCTACACCTTTCTCCCCTTTCCTTTCCTCTGGGACTTGAAAGGAAGCGGTTGAACCGTGGAAATACTTGCAGGGTGGAACACAAGTGCACTAACACACCAGACACCCTGAATCCACAAAACTAACAGGGAACAAGAAGGTGTCGCGTACATTTGCAGCCTATAAAAAATGGGAATGAGTGAAGCGTGTTCAGCAGAACACACTCCTCATTTCAGTTTCACCTCCCATGCATTCCCTGCCCTGGAAAAATAAACACGTTTTTTTATATGAATGTTCTAGTCAAGCATCTTGACTGGATCTTATAAAAAACATATTCACTGTTCAGCCCACTAGTGACTCAGCTAATTCCACCACCCCACATCAAGTATAAACAAACACAAAGCTCTGGTATGAAGGCAGTGAGAACATACCGGCTCTCTTCTAAACTCACATGCTGCTTCAGCTCTATCATTAATGGAAAAATTTCTATCGCAGCTTCTTTTGATCGCTCGTTTTCAGACAAGCTGCAGGAATGTCTCTGGCAGAAAGGGAGGGCAGGAGAGCAGACAGTCACGTCCACAAGTCCACATCGACTCTCCAAACAGTACGGAGGCGTTGTCTGCAGCCAGACACAGTGGTAATTCCTGCCCTCTGGCTCATGGGTTCTGGACAATGGTACACTTCATTTTTTAGAGTTTTTAGGGCCGATTTTAGTCAATCTGGTAGCAAACATATATGCACATAGTTTCTAAGTAAATATGATGAAAATATTAAATTATATATTATATTTTAAAAAATTATAAATGGTTAGAGATGTAAGAATATATATTTCATAAAATTAAATATATATACAGACATTTTGTGTTATGATACTGAATCGATATCTAAAAGCAGTTTATGGATCTTTAGTAAGAATATACAGGCAAACATTTGCTGTACCTTTTGTCTGGTGCAATTTAAACTCCGACCACTAGGTGACAGCAGTTTTGGATTGGTCACAAAATTACAGGAGAATGGCAAGAAGTGATTTCAGCATTAAAACGCAATGAGAAAGACGGCAGTATCCAAAAGGTCGGTGGTTTATTTTCTGCTCTGTTTTACCTCGTCCACAGTGGTTTCAAAGAAAATTAAGTTTATATTTTTAATAGGAAATCTTCACGCGTCTTTTATTTTGAAAGTTGGTGGATATTTCACACTGGTCCTGTGTCTGACTTCCGGTCCGGCCCAATCTGAACTCCTGAGTTTGACATGTTCTGGAATGAATCCAAAGAATACATTTGGTGGACGCAAGCGTACACTTCTGGGACATGTCCCAAACACTCTGCTTCGCATCCAGTACAAACAACCCCATTGACTATAAAGTTACAGTCCCATTAATCATCATCACACACACTGGTGATCTTTGAATTTGACCCATCCCCGTAGGGAGTGATGAGCTGCAGCACTGGCTGCGCTCAGGGAACTACTTGTTGGTTTAACTCCCAATCCAACCCTTAAAGCTGAGTGTGAAGCGGGGAGGATTTGGGTCCCATTTTTTAGAGTTTTTGGTATGATCCGACCGGGATTTGAACCTCCATGTAACCAGTCTCAGGGCAGACACTAGGTCACTGAGAAGGTTTTGTGTTTATGTTTATTTAAGGACCATGTACAATATTAAGCATAAATATTTAAATTTGACGCATTGTACCAGATTTGGCTTGAAGCTAATTCGCATCTGTTGGACGCTTTATTTGGCAGCTATTTGCTGCGTATCACATTGGGTGGAAATCCAGGGTTAAAAATTGAAACTGTCATCTGACCTGTAGGATCACGATATGATATATGTGATATTTATCATTTCGCCACGTGTAAAACACACAGCTATAAATGGTCATGTGTGATGTTTTAGTAGCGCTACATTCAAACCGAACAAACACTTGGAGTTTCAAAAAGATAGGAAATTTACTGAGCTTGTAACAATCTGTCCAATTCCTGTAAAGAGAGTTGGAAGGATCAGAAGAAAATTCATCACTTTAAGCTATCTGGAACAATTCCACAGCAGTAGTCCTGCTAGGGTTTTTTCCTTTTATCCACAGCCATTCATCTGTTCCCTTTTCAGTGCAGAACATCTGTACAGGTTCATGTGGTAACATTTCTGTGATTGCATGAACATATGTGGAAGTTACAGATGAGTACAATTGTGAGTGTGAGACTATACCTCCATGCTGCTGGCTTGGTTTCTGATGAACTTGAAGCCTGGAATGCGTTTCTGGGAACACACAACCCCGACGTCCTCTGAATGTTTGCAGTCAGACACCCCAAAGCCGTTGGACTCGCACTGAGCCAGGCTCTTCTCAGAACCGGTGCAGTGCAAGTTGTCGAGCCAGATACGACCTGGGACAAGAGAAAGGCAAATGGAGATGTGACTTCTTACTTCAATGTTTGCATTTTCCCCCCATTTTGGGGTTTTAAATGAATGAAACCAACAACTGTGGTGAAATGGCTGCGTGTCCCTGATGTCCTTGTACAGGAAGTAGAGGTTACAGAAGATGTATTATTGCATAAAATAACTGTTAAGCAGTAGCTCACATCTTTTAAAGTGACGTTCTGTAAAAACATTATGAACAATCAACATCTTACCTGTTGTGGATAGCTCTTTGAACAGCTTATGTTCGGAGAATGCAACGTTTGAATGAAACGTTTCAAACATTTTGAGATTAAGGACAGTTGAGACACATTGCAAATGACCTCACTCTTAAGCCTGGGGCACGTCAGAGGCAGATGCGCCACGTCGCGCCTGCGATTTTGAGAAGTCAAGTAGTCACACAGGACACGCTGGGCCGCTCCGCTAAGCACTTCTTGGAATGCCGTGCGATAGTCACAACATCACGCGGGACTTGAGAACAGGAAGCGGGAAGTGACTCTACTGTTTATACGTGATCAGACTTGCCGTCGTGTTTTGTGAGACTCTAATTCATTAAGATTGGGTAAGTACGCTATTTATTAAAATACCTTAAGATCAATGGTACTTTGGTGGGCTGCCTGGTGGCACAGTTGTTAGCACTGTTGCCTCGCAGCAAGAAGGTTGCAGGTTCGAAACTCAGCTGTGGCCTTTCTGTGTGGAGTTGCATGTTCTCCCCATGCAAACGTGGGTTTCTTCCGAGTACTCCGGTTTGCCCCACAGATCACAACATGCCCTGTTGATTCACATTTGTACGTCGTTTTGGATAAAAGCGTCTGCCGAATAAATAAACATGAACATAAAGTTATCAGAACTGCGGTTGGGTTTGTGCCGTAGAGCTGTTCCGCATCTTAATGTCTGTTGTAAAGTACTCCACAATGTTGTAAACAGCCGCGGCGCTTGAGGTAGAACTGGCACCTATCTTCAGCGCCTCGGCGCGGCACTTCTGGGATGCGGTGCGGCGCTCCCCGTGTGCCCACTCTCATTAACTATGATGGCTTCTATTTAAAATGATGGCGCAGGCGCGACACAGCACGGCGCGTCTACCTCCGGTGTGCCCCAGGCTTTATCCTTTTATGCTATGGTCAGCTCGGTTTGGGCCGGGTGGGTCATTGCAATTATCCTGGTTGTGCTTTTGTCGTGAGCCAACCAGACTAGCCGTTAGCTCATCTGTCTGATCAGAACTATTCTCTGTTTCTCCAAACTGAGGTTGCTCAAAGATCTCCTAAACTTTTGTTTATAAAGCCTTGAATAGTCTAACTCCCTCAAACTTTCCGAACTGCTCAAACCCTACGTTACTTCCAGATCTCAGAGATCGGCAGATTGGGGCTGCATGGTGACACAGTGGTTAGCACTGTTGCCTCGCAGCACGAAGGTTGCAGGTTCGAAACTCGGCTGCGGCCTTTCTGTGTGGAGTTGCGTGTTCCCCCCATGCATGCGTGGGTTTCCTCCGGGTACTCCGGTTTCCCCCACAGATCACAACATGCCCTATAGGTTATACATTGTAAGCTGCTTTGGATAAAAGCGTCTGCTAAATGAATAAACATAAACATAAACATAAACCTACTCCTGTACAATCCCGAAGATGCATTACAAATCTCGTGGGGAGCGGACCTTCTCATTCGCTGCCCCCCAAACTCTGGAATACGCTCCCCCTCCATGTACGACAGGCCCCATCACCACGGTTTAAGTCGGTGCTGAATGCATATTTTTATCATTTAGCTTTTGTTTTAGACCTGTTGCTTGCCCTGCTATTATTTTTACCTTTCTATTCAGGTATTTTATGTTTTATTCGTGGTTTTAGTCATTCCACCGTTGTTCTAATCCAATTCTACCTAATTTTGCTGGCCTGTGCACTTTGGTCAGCTGTCATGCTATTTTAAATGGTCTTTATAACTAAATACGGTACGGTATCTCTCTACAACAGGTAGGATATTATTTGTTCATAGCATTTTAACAAAAAGCTGACGTGTCACTCTAAGTGTAAATGTTGAATTCATCTGTGAGGTAAATGGAAGTCTTTTGGTTTGGTGTGTGAAAAAAAATATTATTATTTTTTAAAGTTATAGACATTTGTCTTAAAAATTTTCATACTAAATCATTATGATTGATAGCAGCTATTTTGTGCAGCAAGAGTTGATTTAGTAAAATTCCAGGTAATACACTTCCATAATACATGAATTAAAACTGCAGGTTTGTTGTATTTGACACCTTAATCCACACGTTCCACTCTACAGTCATTTATTCGAGCATTTCCACCGAAGTCGTGTCACTCAAGAGGAGATGCTTTTGCTCTCTGACATAACCTTAATCCAAACACAACTAATAAATGTTGCCCTGGCTGAAATGGATCATCTGTCGTACAGCTGGTGTGTCTGAATCATCCGTGAGGAAAACCACATAACTGCAGCCAAGGGACCCTCCAATGTGCTGCTCATCAAGCTGACAGTCTCAACATGTTGCAGAGGAACATTGTGATCATGCCAACAAGGCTGCATAGTACACGGTCACGTAGCCTCTTCCTTCGCTGCTTCTGGAAATAATAAAGAGTGCCTCGTGTTCCAGCGGTAAAGTACTGCAGAGCGAGAAACAGCTGCGTCTCGGTACACCTTTATGTAATACAAACAAATAGAGTTTGGAGGTTTTATGGGGGTTTAACAAAACGCTGAAAGGAGCAGAGAGCACAGTCCAGGTGGAGACATTCGTCTTAATAATGAGCTTTTCCCGTCACTTAAAAAAAGTTAACCAAAAAGACTCAGAGTCAAGAAAACACTGTTCTCAAACAAAAAAAGTGTGTTTCATCAGTTGTAGATGTCAGTGTGTAAGCTCTTATGACGGGAAAAATCCTGGTTGCATTTACTGTATGATGATGTGTTTTAATCTGCAAAAAAATCCATCAACTAAAAATCAAATGTTTAGTCCTTGGAAATTTGTCATTTTCTGCTCTCAGGTTGTAACTTGATAAAGTTTAAATCTGATTACTTTTGAAGCATCCAGAAGCCACATCCTAACCCAGTCACAAAGCAGACCGTCATGTACTTCAGTCACAATCATAATGATCTGCAAACATCTGGCTTCCTGTGCATGCTGACATAAAATATCTAAATCCATTAATAATGTCTGCGTAACCGTGCTGATCAGAATTTCCATAAAGTCTGCTGAGCTTCAGAAAACTGGTAATCTGCAGACCTTGAAGTGGCTGACAGCACGTAACCCACCCAGAAGTATGTGGCTACAGGGAGCTGTCTGAATTTACAGCTACCGCCATGCAGTCACCACCAGCAACCTTCACAATCACAGAGTTGGAAACTTCTGTGTTTCTATGGCGATGGACGGGGGGGAGGGGGGGGATTACGTCAATGTGTGTCTGGTTTACTGTTTCCAGTCGTTCCCTGCTCTGAGCTGACTGACGTGCTCCAGCTCACGTCTCGTGTCTAACGAGGAAACCAGTGCCTACAGGGGGATTGAGAGTCAGATGGGGAATAACCTCTACCTCATTCATTCCCACGGAGCGTATCAGATGGAACTGCAAGCAAAGGTATGCTTACTTTGAACACATGCCACTGGACGGCTGACAGATCACCCACATCCTGTGTCCTCCGCCTCACTTCTTAAACAGTGAAGCAATTTTGATTTGATTTTTTACACCTTTAGACACTTTTTTCTCACCTTCCCCTCTTCCGTACTTGGCTGATGGCAGCCAGGACACGGCATCCATGAAGCCCAGCTCCCTGCATACTACTTGGGCTGCGTAGATGGAGAAGTCGTCATCACACACTGTTCCCCACTCTCCGTCGTAGAGAACTTCCACTCGGCCCTCGTAGTGTTTCCTCTTCTCCCCCGCGAGACGGAGTTGGATTTTAGGGCTGTCAGAGTCTGACTGAGCATTGCACAGCGCCCACGTGCACAGCAAGGCCAACACAAGACAGTTGATGCTAAGTGGGTTCAACATCGTAGAGAACAAGGGAGAAGAAAAAATTCTGAAGGGAGATAAAATGAAAAACTCCTGTTACCATCAGCCACTTTTACGGACTACAAAGAGTTAAACATGTTTAAATTTTAGAAAATAGGAGGAATCGTTAGAAAAGTGTGGTTTGACCATCGTTATCTGGCTCCAGTACAACCACAGTCATACATGCAGCACTCACCACCAATAGAATCAACTGAATGTAGAGAAAATGTCTCATAAAAATGAAAAAAGTGGTTTATCTATAATATATAATTAATTTATTGCACTTATATTTGGGAATTGCTGTTGCTCATACTTCAAATTAAACATTTTTTTTTAGTAAAAATACACAAAAAGTAAGAATTTGTGAAGGCTTGGGAGGTAAACATAAAGGTTAAGAGACTTGCTTTTATCTGTCTGACAGCCTAATGAAGTGTAAATCTGAGCTTCAGCAGGGAGGGTGCGGCTACTGTCTTCATCTGCTGATCGGTGCCTCCAGACTGAGCTGAACTCTCTGAACTTCACATCAGAGACAATATTAATATTTTATGAAAAACACTGGAACCCGAGATCCTAGCGGGGATAAAGGAATGCCATGGAGACAACCGGGAGACCTCAACATCCAGTGTGGAATGAGGAGGGCCTACTTTCCAATTTGACGTCATAGAGAAAGTCCAACAAACTATACAGTCTTGAATAAACACTTGCCAAGGTAAAGGTCATTAAACTAAACACCACTGGGGAGGCTGAAGGCTGACGGAAACGTGGGCCAGTCCCCCAGATGGACTCATCGGTTTAACTGTATCAGCTGAACCGCTTTTAAATTATTTGTTGAATGAAACAATGTCTGTTTTGTCAATTTTCATGTTTCAGTTTGATGTGAATTCATTCGTTCGACAACTAAGCAAAAATAATACTACAACCTCAAATTTAACTTTGGTTTCACTGTCGTGACAAACGTGTGGGGAGGGAACCCCACCACATCTCACTAAAATAAAAATATTCACAGAGGAAATTAGGAACAGCCACTGCATGAAAATAGTCACCCCTGAGGACTGTAGGGATCTTGTCCAGATACAACAACATAATAGCTTCATTATTAAAAAACACACACAACGACCTGTGTGGATATTTTCCCTCTGATTTTTTTTGTTCATAGAAACAGACGATTAAATGTTGCTTTTACTCTGCCTGCAAATAGAATGGATTCATAAATGTTCTCTTTGGTTTATGCAGGTAAAGTGATAAGGACAATGTTCAGCTCTGTGTTTGTGCATTTTAACAAAATGAAAGTGAATGAACAAGCTACAGATAACAGTAGCTAAGATTTGTTTTCTGCAACAAAATATTGCTTTCAATTTTTGATGCAAATAAATAATGACACTGCATTAGCCCCATGGTTCTCAGACTGAGGTGAATGTATCAATGGAGGATTTCAGAACAAATATTCCCATATTTGCAGCAGGAAACACACACAAACGCCTTTCAGAGATCAGTAAAGAGCGTTCACAAACACTTAAAATACCCTTTGAAACAAGTCTGGTGATATTCACACACATCTGTTTGCAGGGATGAGGAGTCAAACCCTCTGACTTGTGTAGAAAACCCTGTTTTCTGATCCTCTACAGAAACTCACCTGTATCAGTCTAACTGGTTTTAATGTAATCTGCAGCTAGGTGCAAAAATAAAAAGCACCAGACTGAGACCTGGTTCTGTGTATCCGAGGTGCTTCTCGTTACTAAAAGTTGCAGAACCACTGCATTAGCCCATTTACTGATTATAATATGTGTGTTTATGTGGCTAAAATATCAGATTTAAGTCGTTAATATATTATAGTGGGTGACAGAACTGAATTCAATAATAACACCTGAGGATCACTCACATTAATCGTGCACATGCGAAAACCCTTCGAGTCAAGACTCGGACAGGAACTTTAGAAAGAGAAAACTTACAGAACAAGCAGACCGCGCTGACCGAGACGAGGTTTCCAACCTGTTGGAGAGGATGGGGTGTGAGGCAGCGGTTCTTTGTCCCTTAAGTACTTTCTAGACTGTTTTTTTTTTCTTCTTCCAGGGCTCCCCTCACAGCTGGCTGCGCTCGTCACCGTCCACACCACGGTACACGTGACAGCCAATCAGAGGCCGCCTCAGCATCCTGACCCCGCCCTCCCCAACCCAATCACCAGGGTTACAAAACAGAAGTCCTGCTTCTTCTTTCTGTCCTCCTCATTTATCATCACTGCCTCGTGATGAGCTGAAAATGTTACAGATAAAGTTTTCAGGATGTTTTACCATCCAGGAAGTCAGTTTGTTAGTTGGCCCTCATCTTTTGTTAGAAAAAATAATTTTCTCAGAAGTACCACCCCCTGGGTCTTTTTGAGCTAGCCAAAAGGGCAGTGTCAACCCACAAGCACTGGTTCAAACTCAGTTAAAACAAAACAACTATTGATTATTAATAATCCAATTATATTACTCTGATTTATTTGACTGACAGCTTGTAGCATTGACCTCACTGCTGCTAGCTGATAATGTGGGAGAGTCTTCTATTCCTTGGAAAATTAATTCCAGCTGTTTTTCCCAAAAGTTCCCATGAAGACAGCATAGCTGACAGCCGCACACGTGGCAGCAGCAAGACAAGGAGCTGGTTTCCTGGCTGTTTACTTTATTGTTCCTGATAAATGATCAATTGAAAAGCAAAAAGTTAAATACTCACTGGTGAAAAATTATGCATATTAATAATTATTACCCTCCCCCCTCCAAAGCAAAAAACAAACACAAATAAACAAATAAACAAATGAGGAAACCAGCATGTTTTACTTTGTTAACATCCTCATGAATTTTAAATGAGATTTGGCCTTTTTGGTAAACAGTGACATCATTTAGTGCCCTCCTGAACTTTAGGTTTTTAATGAAAACCCGCAAAGGCACCACGAAGTGTAGGGAAAACGAAAGATGTGTGGTATATTAAGGGAACTAAGCAGTTTTGGCTTGCTTTTACCACCCCCTAGTGTCCATTTGTAGAAAATTTCCTCACTGTGCGTTCGTCTTTTTAACACCTTAAAACAGCTGAAATGTCTCCCCAGCCTTATAGCGTCTACAGGAGTCGTTCATCACTAAATTCAACAAATCCATTTGTTTATGATCTAAAACATGCAGGAAATGAGCTGGAAGCAGACTGCAGCACCAGGTATGTTAGCCCAGTTATTTTCTATTTCCTATAAGAGCGGCCACCAGTCTGAAGTTGCAAATGGAATATTCTGGCCAAGGGAGAGATAGGGGCTGGATGGACTTTTCCCCCAAAAAGTCTATTTATCACATACTGGCTCAAGAAAATTATTTAAAAATATGAAAAAGTTGCAAAGTGTCTCATTAATAAAAACACTGACAGATCTCTGCACAAACATTTAATGGAAAAACACAAATTTACAATTTACTGCAAAAATATACACAAGATGCATGAAGACAACTGTCAACAGACCAGAAGCTGCAGCGAGGGATGTTGCAGATGTAAACGTATCATTAATACAACATTCTAAATCTATTTGTCTCACATGCACAGATGTTTTCATTTTTTCAATTAAATTAATTACAAAAACAAATATGAATTTTATGAGCTCATAAAGAGACACTTATTCTAAGGAATGATATACAAATTAATATGAAATGAAATTAATATTAACTAGATTAATAAACATCTAGAACTGATCATTCTGAAGCAGACAAAAAAAACATTCAAAATAAGAATGGACGACATAAGAACTTTAGCTTTTCAAATTCAGATGAGAATAAAAAAAATTGAGAACATAAAACATAAAAGATGCAAAAAAAAAGAGGGGATTTTTTTTTGCTTCTTGTCCCTAAAACAAGATGTTTCCAATGTTAAGATACTTTTAAATATGACACTGTTGGTGTAAGAAAAATAGTACGACATTTGACTTTTGTTTAGTGGTAAACTATAATATATTATAATATATGAAATATCATCAGCATGTCTCTCATTACACGTGTGGAAAGTGGACTGGTTTGTACTTTGCAGCTTAAATAGTTGTGAAAAAAAGGACAAAGATCATTTATTAATTCATACCCATTTATTTAGGAATGCACAAAATATAACCAACAACATACAATTGGTACGTACTTCACTCTTACATTTTACAAATATCTGCAACAAAGCTCCGAATGTTCTTGTCATAAAATACAAAATATACACATTGTACCATAACAATGGATGTGCTTTGAAGAGCAGCTCTGAGCTAATGTGGCACCACTATAACAGACATGGAGTCACATCAACATCATTTTACCTTGATGTTTGGCATCTGATTGTGCAGGAGTAAAAATAATCATTTTTCCTTACAGGGCTTCAAAACCCCTTCAAGTCCAGATCAGAACATGTTAGATAGCAAAGAGGAAACTGTTGCATAAAGAACATGTGCTCCCAAAAACACCACGGACAAGGCCGTACACCTGCAGATTCCTTTACGAGTCCAGAATATCCTTATCATGCAGGAAACATACCGCATGTTTTGGCAAAATAATCCAGAAATGCGTGAAAGGAAAATAAAAGTTACCCCATCAACATCTAACAGAAATAATGTCAATACAACCTGTAATAGTTACATGGCTGCAGCTAATGTGACCTATACTTCAACACAGAGTGACAGTAAAACCTGACATGGCACATGATTGATATTACAACAAATGATGGACGTAAATTGGGGGGGGGGGGGGGGGGGGGGACACATGTCCCCCTCACTTTTTCCAAAGTCAAGTTTTGACCCCTGCATGTTTTACCATCCAAAAACAATATTACGCTATGTTAAATTGGCACTGGTTGAGCTCTAGGACCAAGCGGAAAACAACCGTTTGTGTTGAAGCCTGTTTCCCATTAGAGCATACTGTAAAGATACACCCCCCGTGTCCCCCCCCACTTCTAAAGTGAAAATTACGTCCATGCAACAAATTACACAGCTGGATGTGATACACGGTTCTCTGCAAGGCATGTCACACTCAGGTTTGCAGGACCTAACGCTTGTTTTGTGATCTAACTGCAAAGCTCTTGATATCTGAGAGCAGACATGAAAACAAAATAAAAAACAAACTCAAAGCCTTCTTGAATGTGAGTCAATCGCCCAGAAAAAGGCAGAAAAAAATATGCAAGAACCAAAAAACTAATAGTGTTAAGTTGGTTTAGGCACTCAGTACGGATGTTTGATTGCATTATCATTCAGAAAATTACAGTTTAAATGTGCTGCAGTGAGATCTGTGCTCTCTAGCTGCACCTTCTTTCCCTTAATCTCTGCACACATGAAGTATGAATGATACAAATCATTGATTTGAATGCATATATTTTAAATAACATGACCAGTATTTGAAATTGTATGTGCATTCTTTACAATTTTTTATAATAGGATTCATTATAAACAATAATCTCAAACCAAACAGTCATGAAACACATTTTCTCCGCATAAAAGTAATAAAAAATACACCTCATGGTGATGTTGTGGTTTCTATAAATGGTTCCTATGATGGAAAAATATAATTCAGTTTAATACTTCAGTCTGAATGGGAATTATGGGTGCAGCCATGATGTATTTAAATAAAAATACATTTATGTGTTTAAATAAAAAGTTTTGATTGCCCAAATTTTTCTCATGAACTGATTTCTTGTCACTTTACTTTGAGTTCATGGTTACAGCTGAAAGGAGGCACCAGAGATTCATTAATGTCTCCTATTCGGTTCCCAATTTGGCGATCAGTTCATCGCAGATCTTAGTGAGCTCCTCAGTTTCTTGATTCTGAGAGAAACAGATGAAAAGAAAAACAGAGGTAAAACAGGCATTTCTGCACAGGAACACACAGGTGTGAAGACAAGGTCTCCCTCCATTTCTGAGGATTGAAGTTTGTTTCAGTATTCCCCATTTCAATTAGATTCTGGTGTTTTAAAAGTAAACACTGCCCCCTAGCGTTTGATCTATGCATGTGTTTAGAGAGATGTGTTTTTCTGAAATCACAAAGATTTTAAGCGTCACAATTAAATAAAGTATTTCTAAATAGTTTAATCAATGTAATCGGTTGTGTGCACCACCAGCGGGCAGCCTAGGATAGGAAGTAAGTATGTGAGTGAGGAGAGAAGAAGTGCTAAGTAGGGATGCCTAATTCTGCGACGCAGGTTGAATAAAGCTTGGAAAAGGAATTCTTGCCTACCCGCGATACTTTCTGGAACAACGGCTGACCATAACAGAATCAACAGAAACATTAATCTCAACTTTATTGTTGCAGAAATGCAAATATTTTATTTATTTACTTATTTTATCCTATTGTTTGGGTTATGATTAAAAATCAAACTGTAACAGAGGTTTTAATTGTTTCCTGTGATAATTCCCACTTACCACAGCTGACTTATACCTAACCCACTCAGTCGATGTCTTTTTTTTTTCAAACTCAAAGACAAACCAGCAAAGTCTGCTGAAAGTGATTTGTCTCGGTGCAGCCTCCTCACCTTTTGAATGACAGCTCTTTCCAGAGACTCCACTTTCATTTGCTCCTTCCTCAGACTAGCGTTGAGTGCCACACTTTCAGCGTTGGCCTTGGCCCGCACCTGGGCTATCTCCTCGTTAGCTCTGTTGGAGAGAGGGAAGATGATAAATTACAACCACATAACTTTGCATTCAAATGAATGGATCTCAAATTGCATCAGATGAACCTTACTTGTTCAGTTTCTCCTCAGCATGAATTTTTAAGGTTTGGTATCTCTGCTCCTCCTGCTTGATGCGGACCAGATAGTCTTGAGCGCATTTCTTCAGTACCTCTTCATTCTGGACAAACACATTTAAAGCCCATCAAGAGGTCTTGCTCTGATGTAAAGTGGCACATAATCTCCAAGGATTCCTACTGACCTTCTTGAAGCCTTCCAAGACCCCCTTCATGTTCTCATACCTCCTGAAGAGATCAGCAAAGGAGCGCTCCACTGAGTTGAGGTCAGCCAGAGCCTGATCCCTCTCCAGAGTCAACTGCCTGACTGATTTATTACAGGAGAGGCTTTTCTGCTCCTGTGCATCCTCTGTAAGCAAATAAAAGGAAAATTACAGATATGTTTAGTCTACTTAGAGGTATGTTTCTGTATGTGCTGTAGAAGGCCTACTGAATGGCCTCTGTAAAGGGAAAGAGCATTTATATTCCATTGGATTGATGAGCTAATGGCTAGGCAGTCAAGAACAAGTGTCTTGTTGCTTCCAGAGCATCTACTGTAAGGAGTTCCTCAATATTTTCTGCTGAATTGACTGTAATGCAAAAAAATAGGTTTGCATGAATCCCTGTTAACTTGAGGAGTTGGGAGCTGTTTTAAAGGAATATTCCACCCCTAAGTGAATTTTAGTCTGTTGCCACATTCCCCAGAGTTAGATAGTGGGTAAAAGCATTTTGTAATCCAGCCCAGTCTTTCTCCTAATCTGACAGTAGCTATGTTTACATGCGCCAAATTTTCCCAATCTGATTCAAATCTTGGTTGATCAGAAATTCCAAATCTCTGTTCACATGGACATTAACTAAAATAATCCAATCATGTCGTGAGTATACATGCACCAAGCATTCTGTCAGATTAAATAGGTTGAACATGCGCAGAGTTGGCTTTCTCGGAAAAAGACTGTAAACAAATTTCATCTTGTCGGAGGGACCGGTGGTGCCAGTGTTCGGCAAGCCTCGCCTCTGTCGGTGCGCCCCTGGGCAGCTGTAGCTACATTGTAGCTCATCCCCACCCGCTTGTGAATGGGTGAATGACTGTGTTGTGAAGCACCCTGGGGGGGGGTTGTAGAACCCTAAGAAGGCGCTGTACAAACACAGACCATTTTGGTAGTGGGGTGTCTCTACCTGCTTTATGGCTATATGTTTTATGTTTATGTTTATTTATTTAGCAGACGCTTTTATCCAAAGGAACTTACAATTTATAACCTATAGGGCATGTTGTGATCTGTGGGAGAAACCGGAGTACCCGGAGGAAACCCACGCATGCATGGGGAGAACACGCAACTCCACGCAGAAAGGCCGCAGCCGAGTTTCGAACCTGCAACCTTCGTGCTGCAAGGCAACAGTGCTAACAACTGCGCCACCATGCAGCCGTGGCGGTATATAGAGGCTAGCAGTTAGCTGTTCTAGTTCGCTGACCGCCTATGAAAAGTACAACAAGAAGAAGAATTTAGCTTTTTTATGTTGGCATCATGGCGGAGCCTGGAAGTAAAAGTAAGAAAATAATGTATTTGGAGGTGATGTAAAGTCCTTAAACCAGAGTGAACATGAGCACGGGTTACACTTGTTTGAGGGAGCTGAAGGAGGCTATGAAATCACAGACTGATGATGGCCTGGCTTTGTTGCTACTGGACCTGTAAGTAATAACGCACTTTTTTTGTCCAACCATGTAGATCTATTTGCCTTGATTGTTAAGTATCAGTTGGCTTGAGTTATTGTTAGCTCGCTGTTAGTGCTAGCTACAGCAGGCTGCTGCAGGATATTTTACAACAGTTGTAGTTCCACTTTCAACCAGAAGGGAGAAGTGGGAAACTTATTAAGTGTTACTTGATGAAGGCAGCAACACCCTTTAATCTTGGCCAGACTCAAACTAGCCATTAGCTCATTGATCCTGTAAGATGATTATTCAATTTATCTGAACAGAAGCTAACCAGAGAGCTATCTAAAACAGGTAGGATAGTGATTATTCATAGCAAAACATTGCAAATTTACAGAAATTTATTTTTAAAAGAAGCTCAAAATACAACTACAGACTGATGGGAGACAAAGAGTGAAGTCAAGATTTTACTTCCAATAACCTACTGGTATTTGGTTCCAGTTTCTGTTCAGTTCCATTACCAGTTCAACAATTACATGTTGAACTGGTAATGGGTGTAGCAGGATGAGATTAACTGATTTATTTTTCTGGGATAAACATAGCCCAGAAACCTGATCTTAGTTTGCCTGATAAGTGATAACGTGCTTCTTTTACTTCTTGAAGACCCAAGTGCAGGTGAAAGGTCAAGAAAATAAGAGGTAAAGCCTGAAGCAACGTCGGTCTGACAGGATGTAGAAAAAGCTGATTAACGGGGAGTCTGTTTGTGTTTTTCAGTCAAGTTCTTTAAAGAGTCAGTAAATACAAAACAGGCTGACAGTATGAAGATACGACTGAGCTTTACCCACTGATAAGTTGATTTGAACAAATTTCAGAACAAAGCAATAACATTAAAATGGATTTTCACAATTCATCTTACCAACTGTGTATTTTCTGTGTCACTCACATTAAAGACGGAGTATATCTTAAAATAGTTTTATATGTTGTGTGATGCTAGCCTGACCAGCCATCCCCATGCTTCCTTATAGGAAGCACAGTTCTCTGTGTAGAGTTAAACAGAGCACGATTCTGGCAGGCCAGGCTAGTGTGTTGCATTAGCCCTCTGGAGGCAGGCGTTGCAGATTTGCAACAGTTAAAACCTACCTGGTTACTCCACATACGTACTTCATGAGCATTTTTTAACTCAGAAGTACCCCTGAAGGACTTAGTTGTTCGTCCTTTTATCAAAACTTATTTTGAGCCTGAGAGGGTTAAACACATTATTTATTAAAGACTAAAATGATGCCAAACATCCCACCACCAGGTGGAAGCATCTCACCAATCATCTGAGCCACAGTCTTCTCATATTCTGCAACAATTTTCCTGTTGAACAGAAGCAAATGGTCAACTTTGTTTTGTAAATCAGATACATTTTTGAAACAGGACAGAGCACAAGCTTCATACCTCATTTCCATCACTTCAGTTTTGCTTTCTTCATATTTTCTCTTCCATTCACCCACTTCTATCTCTTTAGTGATGATCTGTTTTTGTAAATAAAAAAGGTTACAGGGGAACAGTGTGTGTGTGTGTGTGTGTGTGTGTGTGTGTGTGTGTGTGTGTGTGTGTGTGTGTGTGTGTGTGTGTGTGTGTGTGTGTGTGTGTGTGTGAGGCTTACTTACCTCCTCTCTGATCAGGGTGAGCACCTCAGCCTTGTCCATCTCACTCAGAAGGACTTCATCCCGAGACAGAGCTGCTGAGTCAGGGATCTCACCGCTGCTCATTTTAGCAGTTTGGTGCAGGAGTTTCTCATTCTACATAAAGACCAGAAACATTACATAAATCTTTGCCATTTTAAAACATGCATTTCAAAAATGCTAAGAAATGCTGCCTATTTCACACATTTGTACCAGGAACTGTTTTCAAAGAGCATTAATTTGTTCTTCTGTAGTTTTAGAAAAACGCAGTCAGACTGAAATGTGTGTGCTGTACAACGCAGGCCAAGTTTTCACTAATTCATCTTTTGTATAAAAGAAAATGGAACAGTTTGTTGCAGTTGGAAAAGACCTAAAGTGTTGAATTATTTAGAATATTCCTCACTAGATCGTCTTTCAAGGTGTCCTTCTCCTCCAGGCGGCCTGTAATCTTGATCTCTGGACCTTTAAGGAGGTAAAACATGTAATTCAGCAACAAATAATAACAATGGATTTCATTGATCACCCAAATCAGAAGTTGGAGTTAAAAATAACACTTTTGCAACTTAAAACATTTCTAGTATGGGCACCACAGTCAAGGAGCAGTCCAAATGTTGACAGCTTTCCTCTAGCGTGTTTTTCTTTTCATATAAAAATCATTTTGAACAATAAGCTTAATAATGACCTTAAGTGCAGTGTGATCCTCTCTGAGGACACTTGTCTTTGCTGAACTCACCATCCAGAACAGATCCATCCCTGGATGGCTGCCTTTTCACTGGTGCTTTGTTACACTCCACCTCCTCTCTCTCCTCCTGGCCATCTGCAGTCTGGACCATCATGCCTGTGGAAGCCAGCTTCTCCTCATCAGTGGCATGATGAACTTGCTGAGTAATCTCTGGGGTCTGAACCGCCACCTCATCCTCACTCTGGAGATAAGAAAACAACAAATAACTTATGTTAGATTTAATCTTATCATTTACATTTTGATGAGTAAAATAAAGACACGAGTACTGTCTCACTTTTTAGCTGTGTCTAGAAATCTCTTGAATGGTGAGGAGCAAAAATGTCACATATTTCAGTTTGTGTGACTCTAGTCTGGCTTATGTAGGAAGGATGAAAATAAAATAATCAGCTAAAATGAAATGACAGCTCTGTTTAAATGAGATTTGAGGACAAAACTAAGTCCTTTAGCAACGAGACACACACCGAGACATATGATATGAAAATGCAAACGCTTTGATGTGTTTGCGTAGGAAAAACAGTTTAAGTACCGGTAAGTAAACCTAAACTACAATTTTGTAAAAAACAGTAAAATATGTCAAAAAGCCAATTTAGACACACACATTACAACTTTTCATGCCCTGTTTAAACTTTAAAACGTTTCCATTGTGTGATGTATTTGAACCTGACGGCTTTCCTTACTCTGGTATTTCTAGTATCCCATTTTTGTGTCTTTGTGTTCGGTTTTTGTTTATACTGTTTCAATGTACAAACAAGAATCATCGCAAACCATTCCTAATTAGCACTCCTGCAAAGAATGTCAAATATCGTGACACAAACGGAGGACTAATGGTGAGGATGCTCTAGTGCACCATGACTTCATTAAATTAGCTCTAAAGCAACAGAGAAGGTATAATAACGATAATAAAGCCTCTCAGGTTTCCCATGGCTGCAGAGTCTTCCTCCTGGAGATAACAGAGGTGATATTGTTGAGGGACCAACAGAGCACCAGACTAATATCTGACTGCAGAGTGATAAGTCATGCATCTGTCACTATGCCAAGGCTGTACCACAGAGCTGGAGGCTCTGCTGATGTCCCTGCCAGCTTGTGTGTGTGTGTGTAGGTGTGTGTATGCTGAGGCCAAGAGGTTGGACAGCTGCTGACTAATGCACACTGCAGTGCTACCCCAGTGAGGTAAAGCATTTTAGCAACTCTCGCAGGAACACACACAAAGATTACCTGATTGCACACATCGAGGACCAAAGACTCGCTCTCGTCATATTTCTGAACTTTACAGGAATTCCTGCAAAGATAAAAGAGTTTGAAGCCTAAAGTCTCACATTCACATATCTTGTTGCAAAGATGGATATCAAATGAAGTTAAGCAACACAAGGGTAATCATGCTAATCCTGCACAACTACTTATGAAGATAGAATAAATGAAGTAGCTAATGCATGAATGGACAGTCTTTTTAGCAAGGTGAGGAGGACAATAAGCTTCATTGTGTGCATCTGCAGCTGTGAGACATGATGCAACTCATGCCGCAGTGAGATTACAGTGAGAGGCCAGAATGCATGAGAGAAACAGAGCTTTGATAGTAAAAGTACTTACAACAGAAAACAGAGAAACTTGGCTTGCTCAGATGTCCTGAGGCTGATAGAAGTGGACAAACAAAAGCAGAGGATTGGAAAGCGGGGGTTGCACGCCACAACAAGAGGAAAGATGGCAGGATGAAGGAGATAAAGTGAGGAGGATGTTGTGTCTTATCTGACATGTTTTCAAACACCGAGAAGGACACTTACGCGGTTGTCCTCTCTTTGTTTTTCTTTGGAATCTGCTTTCCCTTCCTCCCCCCGGGGTTCTGTCTTGTTCTCTGTTTGCCTTCGTCATTTACGTCGGTCTCGGGTTGGGAGATGCTGCAGGATGCATCATCATTGCTCAAGGATTTTGATGGTTTAAAAGGGTCCACAGAGCCATCGTTTTTGATGGAGTCAAAGCTGTACGAGCCCTTGGGGAGCACAGGAGAGCTGCTCATCTTGTTGTTGCTTCCGAATGGATTGAAGTTAGGATCATCCCACTTACTGGGGTCAGTGTTGTAGGTTCCAGATTTAGGGATGGGAACGTCATCCAGGTTCAGCGGGGCAGAGGAGTCTGTCACTGCTGATTCTGAATCCAACACAGGCTGTGGAGGCATTTCTGATGTTGGTTGAGGATGTGGTTCTAACACTGAAGGCTGTGGTTCAGTTTTGCAAGAAGTTGTTGGTTCTTTAGGCTTCTGCTTCTTTGCAGACAGTTTGCTGGTTGTCCTTTTGCCTCCTAACTTCTTTGGTGGGGGCTTTCTGATGTTTCCATCATCCAGTCCAAACTCCAGAACCACAGGCTTTGCCTCTGATGATGGAGTAATCATGTCTGAATCTGCTTGTGCCTGAGAAATAGGCCAAGAGCTGCCAAGAGGCTCCGGCCTGGGGAGGGAGCCTGGGCCACATGGTGGAGGGGAGTTCTGGATTTTAGATCCACCACTGGTGAAGGGGTTGAAGCTGTCATCCAACTGGTCCATGTTAAAGCTGTAAGTAGCCTTGGGAGCACAAAGTTCTTGCTCCTCATCTGTCTGAAGAAGGTGATTCGCTTGGGCCTTTATTTCTAAAGATGGAGGTTTGGACTTGCTAGTTTTAGTCTTTTGTGCAGGCTCCTCGTGGCTGGGGAGGGCATGGTGCTGCGTCTCTGGATCAACAGAAGGTTCCTCCCGAGGAAGCTCTAAAGGAGGAGAAGCTGCAGGTTCAATACTTCGTAATGAGTTTGGTTCTGAGGCAGAATCTGGATATAAAACAGGAGCCAGATCTGGGATTGGATCTGCAGCATGGAAGAGCTTTTTGTCTAGGGATGTCTCCGAGAGCAGAGATGTGCACTGGGCCAGCTCCTGCAGTAGGGATGAGTCAGGAACAGGAAAGGATTCCAGCTCCTCTTCATGTTGCTCTACTGCCTCTTCTACCAGATTCTGGACTTTAATTTCAAGCGGACTATCCATGGAGACCACAGGCTCATCCTGACCCATGCTGTGGTTCAAATTAGTGACAGGAGCAGTCACTATCAGGTTGTCCTCCTGCTCCGACACTGGAGAAGAAAAAAAGGGAAATATTCTAAATATGTCAAAGAAACTTAACACACACACACACACACACACACACACACACACACACACACACACACACACACACACACACACACACACACACACACACACACACACACACACATGTCTGAAGCTAGCAGTACATAGTACCTATCACATCCAAACTCATGTGTAAGTCACATCTGATTGGTTCTCTGAAGACACCAGACAACTGTTCCCCTTTCCTGCTGTTGCCATGGAGACATCTTTACCTACTAAGGCCATGACATTTAGATGAGGTAATGTGTTTGAAAACAAACAAAAGGAAGGCATGATTAATCTTGTGCTTTGTTTTGCGGATGACAAACGGAGCCGTTATTACCTCAGGGGGACGTTTTGACACTGCAGCATATTTCTGCACGCCCGTCATGCATCAAACATCTGTTGCTTGGAGACCAGCAGAGTCCATTCTACCAGTGATATTTCACATCTCTATGATGGAGGACGTTATCATGCTTGTTGCACATTTATTAACCTAATTATATTAGAAGTACGTGTTTAAGGCCACTGAAGTTATTGTCAGTGTTGAAGGGATCTTCTCTTCTCTCAGGTTGGCCTTTTTAAATTTCACTTTCAGAAAAATGTTGCTGGAGCTGCTTTGTAGGAATTTATGTCCACAGAAACAAAAACAAGTGCACACACACACACACACACACACACACACACACACACACACACACACACACACACACACACACACACACACACACACACACACACACACACAAATCACAGACTACAACAAAACACCTCAAAACACACATTGGCACACTTTTTTGTTCAGCTTGCTGTGACCTCCTTCGGTGACCACTACAAAGCCGCGCTAACGCTTTTGTTGAACCTGTTGGATTCCAGAGCAAAGGTCATTCCCACACTCTGCTACAAGCTCCGCCTCCGCGAGATTTAAATGATTGTGTTAGAGCATCTGAAGCGATCACGCCACACCCATAATCAGCGAGAAAAAAAAATCTCCTCCCATCCTGCATACCTGCTCACATACCAAGCATACAGAACATACCCTGGAGTCTACTCAGGTCTTCGATACGTTTGATAAACGACCAGCAGGATCTTGGTGAATAAATCATTCAAAAAACAAATTAAAAAGTCTGACAACATTCAGATTTATTTTACATCACATTATTATTTGTTTTATTTGACATGAAAATATAACTCAGCTGAGATGTTTTTCTCTTTTATTTATCTGATAGGATCAGATTTAAATGTCATCAGAGACTCTTGTTTCCATGGCAACCGTGAGCAGAAAAAGTGCTCATGCAGTTCCTTTGAGCATCAGAAACATCAACAAGGACCTACTCTATGTGTTGCAGTGTTGGCATCTCCAACAGCTGCTTGTCTCTGGGGTATTTCTTACGCAGCTCAGCTGTTTCCTCACCTGTTTTGTCTGCATCCGTGTTGTTATTCTCCAGCTCTCCCGGGAAGGTCGGAGGTGCATGGACCGGAGTTGCTGCTTCAGGAGTGTCAAAATGACCCTCTGAGTCTGAGCTGCAGGACAAGAGCATCAACACATAGCTGTGAGGAGGGATGGTCGGGCTATAATAACAGAGATGATTTACAACAGCAGATGTTTGAGCCTCAAAATGTTCATTAAAAGGCTATTTTCTAATATTTGAAGCATTAAATATGTAAAATAATCAATGTGGAAAATCCCACAGTTACGGACATGTAATAATATAGTTATTATGTGTGCGTTACTGTGAAAAGAGCTTTTAGTTTACTGCAAAGAGTTCATTGACTTAATTGTCTATTTATTTTTTCAACTTATCAACTATGTATGTGTAAAAAGTGTGAAAAGTGAGAAATGCAACTACAGTGGCCGTAATCGTTTTTATGACATGATAGGTTGATAAAACTTTTCTTGAGTTTGGTGTACAAATAACTGATATTGTAAATAAATACCCTAAATATACACAAAAGTGCAGCACTGATTTTTTTAAAACAAAAACAGGTCAAGCATCCTAAAAGTGTAAAGAAACTTGAGTAAATAATTGTTAGGAGCATCGTGTACTCGTTTAGTTTAGCTTGACAGAGCGGTTATCCTAAAACTACTGATGCTCAGAGCTGAATTAGACTTTAGCAGAACTGCAGCAGGAGCAGAAATGGCTCTTGGAGGTGTAACCTAAGA
The DNA here is from genome assembly GCF_043380555.1 of Nothobranchius furzeri. Taxonomy (NCBI): domain Eukaryota; kingdom Metazoa; phylum Chordata; class Actinopteri; order Cyprinodontiformes; family Nothobranchiidae; genus Nothobranchius; species Nothobranchius furzeri. The sequence goes on along the minus strand of NC_091743.1, from coordinate 54,555,746 downwards.
CACTAACCGAGGACATGTTCATGCTACGATCCCTAATCACACATCCAGACCAAACAAACAATGACATCACCAGCATGAAGACTTCCAACTCATCTGTGTTTAAAGTGAAAAGTACAGTTTTGTAATCATCTTGCAAAGTTTCTGGAGTCGTAACAGGAGGCTGCATCCTGCAGCTCTGGAGGTTCCTTCCTTTTAATTTTAGCCAATTATTTTGAAATATGTGCACGGAACTGTGGTGCATGTGTGAAACTTCTGATTACTTCAGCATGAAATCAGGCATGCTGTGCACAGCTTCCGTTGGTTCAGTATCATAATCAGTCTGAAATGGCTTTGTCATGTTCTGTGTCCCTTTGTTCCCCAGCCCCTCCAGTTCCCACTCCAGGTTCTCCTTTTGTGTTTCATGGCACCCTCATGTGTTCTTTGTCTGCTTCTTTCCCCATGTGTCTCATTATGTTTCTCCATCCCTCTCTGGATTCCCTTTTGTGTTCTCTTAGCGCCCTCATGTGTCCTTTGTCTGCATCTCTGTTATGTGTCTTATGTTGTAGCCCTTTAAAATCATTCCTCCCAGGTCCTGTCACATCCAGTCATCCTCAGCCCCTCTAGTTGTAGCTCCAGCCTCTTGTTCCCCAGCTCAGTATATGTGTGTATGAGTTTATGTGTGTGTCAGTATGTGTATGTATGTGTGTGTGTGTGTGTGTGTGTGTGTGTGTGTGTGTGTGTTTGTTTGTCCGTCCCAGTCAGGTCTGGTGTCCTGCTCTGCTCCTCTCCTCATTAGTGATTTCACCTGTGCCAGTTCTCCACACACCTGCTCCTCGTCTCCTATCACTCCAGCCCCAGTGTATAAAGCTTTTCCTTGTCTCATTGTTCTTGACGGTCCATTGTCGTTGTCAGTGTTGTTTTTGTCCGTCTAAAGTGTTCTCCTGAGCTTACTCGTGAAAGAGCTTCTGTTTTTCCTTTTGCCAGTGTTGCTTTTGGATTTATGCCCAGCCTCCTAAATAAAAGGATTTTTACTTCATATCCACTTCTGCCTCGTGTCATCCTGGGTTACTGCATTTTGGGTCCAAACCATCCTCTCAACGTGACAGGCTTGAGTTTTAAATCGCAGTGATCAGTTTTGGGCTAGAGCTAGGTTTTTGTTTTAATTAAATCTAAGTTCATTTTGTGTCTGTATGTAAATTTAATTTTAGTAGAAAATGTAAAAAAACGCCTTTTTCCCATGGAGGTTGGAGACATGAGTGTTAGGACGTTCTGTTTTTGTCACCCCGTGTAAAGAACAAGATGTGTTACTTTTTTATAGCATCTAATCCACCTACAGTGAGCTTTGCCTTCATCTTTAAGTTATCTGTTTCTGTGAACCAGAACAGGAGAAAAGAACATAAAGTTAAACTTACACAAAGGAAGAGGAAGCAGACGCAGAGCGGCCCACTACTTCCTGTTACATTCTAAGAACAACGCAGAGCAAAATTCAAGCAGTGTTTATTGTAGACATTTGAAGCACTTGGATCTGTCTCAACTCTGGTCTTCACAACAAAAGTGTGTTTAGATTTGATCTCATCATGTTGGAACAGAGCAGCTCAATGATACACTATCTGAGCAGGTGAGAGGTCAGCAAAGGACCAAGTTGTGTTTGAATACACGTGGAACAGAGGTAACTCAAGACTCAAGACAACTTTATTAGTCCCCGAGGGGCAATTCGAGACAGCATTGAGAAGCAGCCGGCACTAAAATCTCTAAATTCTAAAAACACAACCAATTTACACATTTGTAAATATAACACAGTCATCACAACACACACACACACACACACACACACCCTTCTGACCCGTCAGACTCTAACTCTTCATGATTAGAGGTTACTCAACCTGAAGCTGCTAAAGTAGGACCAGACAGTGATGATCACACCAAGGTTTCAGCTCAGCACTTGCCTGCAGCTTTGGGATCTCTCCTCCACCTCCTCTTCCGTTCTCCCAAATTGCTCCCCATCCCCACCAGCCTCCTCTTCATCCTCCTCTCCTCCTCGCACTGCTGTCCACGTCCATTTGGCCCACGACACAGGTGACAGCCACGACATCTCTCCTTATTTTGCAGTTCTTCGACCCCCAGCAGCCAAAGGTTTGTTCCTTTTCTGTCAGACTCTTCCTCAGATCTCCTCCCAGCCAACAGCTCTCACATTCTCCCACAAGGCTTTTCCCTTTTCACGATTCCTCAGTTCCCAATGAAAGAAGAGAGGCATCTCTCTCTCTTTTTTGTTTTAAATAAAACAATCTGTGAATCTTCAATCTCAGTCACTTCCAGTCACGCTGACTCTCCCTCTGTAGCAGAATACCTCAGGTCTGATCAGCTGGTTTCTCTGCTCCCTCTCTCCTCCTCTGAACCCCCTCCGCCCTGGAGCAGCTCACTGATGGAAAACGCAGGCGTGGGGGTGGAGGCGGTAAAACTGACTGGTGCTTCTCCTGACTCTGCTAAATGACTTCCCCCTGTGGTTGGAGAATGGTACGTCCCTGTCAGACCGTTCTTCCACTTTGAGTCAGAAGGAGTGAGCCACAAAACAAACACAGAGGGAGGAAGAGGAGGAGGAGGAGCTGAACTGCTGGGGCTCCACATTTAATAGTCCAGAGAGAGGTTAGGAATGTGAGCTTGGATCTAAAAGACTTATTCACCACAGCCTCCCTCCCTCTCTCGCCCTCCCCCAGGCTGTAGCTGTTAACCCATCCAGTAGCAGACAAGTGAGACCAGGAGAACCAGTTCTGTTTTGTGGCCTCAGGTTAATTACCAGACTGGTGTAAAAGTCTGAAAACTAGTGAATACACACATATTCACACAATACAGTCAATATTAGGTGGTTAAAAACCTGTTGTACTTACAGACTGATTAAACAGCTGGGAGGGTGACACAACATCACTCATCCCACTAGAGCTGTTTAAGGCTGCTAAAAAAAGAAACATCCATAACCTTATTGCTGAAATAGTCTGGCTGTTCACCATTAAAACCCTAAAACAAGTCAGAGAGCAGTCTGTCTGGAAATGGTTTAAACAATATATTCATCATGAGCTGTGGACATTATTTTGTAAGTTTACACCAGTTGAGGTGGCTCGGGCACCTGGTTAGGATGCTTTCTGGATGCCTCCCTGGTGAGGTTTTCAAATGGGAGGAGGTCACGGACACGATGGAGAGGCTATGTTTCTCGGCTGGCTAGGGAGCGCCTCGGAATTCCCCCAGAATTGATCCAAGTAACTGGGGAGAGGGGAGTCTGGGCCTCTGCCCCCACGACCCAACCCCGGGCAAGTGGAGGAAAATGGATGGATAAACGTTTACACCTTGACCACGGGAGCAAGTTTCCAAAACATCTGATAGAAATAACAACAGATTCTAAAAGTTATTTAACTTAGATCAGATGAATAACACAGGTGGAGATGCAAGCCGTGGCTATTATATACCCAATTTATGCAAATGTTTCTTATTGTGAAAGAAAATTGCTGTAAAACAGAGATTTTAGGACAGATTCCAATTAAAAACTATAGGTTTGCATGAACTGCATGATTTTTGTTTACATCAGAGGGGCAGACAGAGGATGTACCAACTGTGGGACATCCACTGTTTTCACAGAAACAGGCATCAAAAATCAAACTTTATCTGTGCATTTGGTAACATTTCATTTTATTATTTGTGTGTTTGTGAAATATCATTAACAGATTCATAAAATCTGGACACATTTGCACACTTAAGGTGAAAAACAACACGAATGCCAGGCCATCAGATGGCACATTCAGGCTTAAAATCAACTGCAGCAAATCCTGCAATTCATATCCCCCCCCCCCCCCCCGCACACACACACACACACACACACACACACACACACACACACACACACACACACACACACACACAGATTCAGATAACTGGCCTCATGAAGATAAGGTTTAAAATTCTTTGCAGAAGTCACTGAGTCTGAGCTCTTTAGGGTCAAAGGTCAGCCGGACACATTCTGTGTGTCATCAGCATACAGTGCAAATGAAATTCAAGCAGCAGCGTAGTGATTTGGTTAAACAACGGTAGATCTGTGTTAAAATGGGATGCATTTGCTGATCTCATCCGCCTGCAGTTCAGACCCTCTAAAACTGCTATGGAGCAACTGCAACAACAACAAACTCACACACATAATTTGAAAAGGAAAAGAATAAAACAAATAATAGAAATCAACACTGATCATTCCTGGGATCATTCCTTTGGATTTCTTGCCAACACGCTTCTGTTTCGTAAGCCAGATACTTTGTGCAGCTGCAGCAGATAAACTGAATTTTCACGAAGAAGCAAAACCTCAGTCAGACTCAGAATTTCCACATTTGACCAGGAAGGGTGGAGTTTGAGTGTTCCGCCCAGTCATTTGCTGCCTAAGTCTGGTGGAGCTTGAAGCGTGCACATTTTTATGCACATTTAGTGACACTTTAAAGGGCATGTTTGTGCCTTAGTTTTGAAATAATTTGGTCTTTAAAATGTTTGCTTTGCAGTTTTTGTGGTAAGGTTTCTGAGTATCTTTGTGGAAAAATAACAGAATAAAAAAATAAAAATAAAGCAATTTCACATTTTTCCTGATTGTTTTTTCCACCATCGCCGAGGTGTCACTGAATAAAGTTTGAATCAAAGTAGTTCCCATTTTCTGCCAAACAAACAAAAGATAAAATCTCAGACATTCAGTGGATTAAAGCTCTGAACCCTAACTCCTCTTAAACTGGAGACTTCTTGTCTAAAATTGGCGTGCGTAAACATCAGTGAGTAGAAGGAGGCAGCTGTGTGTGACTCCTGATAAAAGACCACCTCAGACCTAAAGGCTGCTCCTCTCCTCCACCAGCTAAAATGTCTGACCCTGCTCCAGAAGCCAAACACAACTCAGAAGAGCTCAGATTTCAAACACAGAAGAAGGAACTCCAAATGTCTTTTATAAGAGCCAAAAAAAAGCGTCATCAGTGTGAGACAGAAAGTCAACGTGGCTTAAAATGTGCTCCCCATCAGCAGAGCAAAGCAGGGGTGTGATTATGTAACAGCCCTTCCTGTGAAGTCTAAAATATGTCTAGAAGGCTCGAACTTGGCTGTTTCAAGCAAAACAACTGGACCAGATGTTTCTGGATATGAATGACTGTAAAAAGGATGGGATGGAAGAGGTCAGAGGAAGAAGAGCTGTCAAAAGAGGGGGAGGAGGTGGGAAGTAAATCAAATCTGACCACAGGAACTGTTTTGCATGTGAGGGAGGAACGAGGGAGAGCGAGGACACAGAACAGACGAGGTTTTATAGAGAGAGATGTTGTCATCCTTTAAACAGCAAAGACAAAAATGACTCAAACTGATCAGTGAACCACAAATGAGTAGAAGTAGAACTATTTTAAAGAGATATATACTTCATCTCATCAGATTATGTCAGATCTTAACCTCACAAGTTTAAACCTTTTCATAGCCACCCCAGTTTTTTTCACATCCGAGCTCAGCTGTCCAGGCATCAGAATCACTGCTCTCTACTGCCATCTAGTGGTCTAAAAGTATTCATGAATCTATACCGGATCCCGTTAAAAATGACTGAAACAATATTCTGGTGACACAAATGTAACCGGGTCACCTTAGTTCCCGGAAGTTATTCTGGTTATACCTGTCATACCGCTGACAGAGGATCCAGGTGTGTAATCAGAGGGCTGCTATAATTGGGGCAGCTCGGGTCTAGCTGCAAACGCTGAATGCTTCGCTTTGGGTGCAGACGTGCGTGCGGCTAAGTGGTGAGTGACCTGGCTTTGCTTCAGTTTAGTTAACGGTTATATTTTTAATTGGTTCCTCTTTACGAAGGGTGAGCAGGACTGAGGGGTGAACAGCCGGAATTTTCATTGGCAAGCGGTCGGCCGATGAGGTACTGGTTTATAACATTCACAGCATTTTTATGGTTCGTTAGAATAGGACTAACAATGCGTGTTTTGTTACAGACCTTAGCCTGCTACTGTTTTTCCAGTTCATTTTATTAAATCTTTTCTAGTTCTTTTAGTAAACCGTTTACCGGTTTTATCTTATTAATCGTCTTTCTCCAGAGGGGGAAGGAAGTAAACTTGTTTGAGTCGGGTGGTTAGCGTTAAGCACAGTGCTGTCTCTGGGAGGCTACTTTCTTTTAGCGTATCCGCTGTAGGGGTTTGTCGGGGGTTTTACTCACTTCTGGGTGACGTGTGGATGAGCTTTAGTTAAAGGGAGCACTGAGTGTTTTTCTTTATATTATTGTCTCGGGTCCCTACAGCGGCTTTGTGCTTTTAAATAATAGTTAGATGGCGTTGCGTGTGTAGTCCCAGATACAGCACTGTGCTTAACGCTAACCACCCGACTCAAAACAAGTTTACTTCCTTCCCCCTCTGGAGAAAACGATTAATAACAAGATAAAACCGGTAAACGGTTTACTAAAAGAACTAGAAAATATTTAATAAAATGAACTGGAAAAACAGTAGCAGGCTAAGGTCTGTGAACAAAACACGCATTGTTAGTCCTATTCTAACGAACCATAAAAATGCTGTGAATGTTATAAACCAGTACCTCATCGGCCGACCGCTTGCCAATGAAAATTCCGGCTGTTCACCCCTCAGTCCTGCTCACCCTTCGTAAAGAGGAACCAATTAAAAATATAACCGTTAACTAAACTGAAGCAAAGCCAGGTCACTCACCACTTAGCCGCACGCACGTCCGCACCCAAAGCGAAGCATTCAGCGTTTGCAGCTAGACCCGAGCTGCCCTAATTATAGCAGCCCTCTGATTACACACCTGGATCCCCTGTCAGCGGCATGACAGGTATAACCAGAATAACTTCCGGGAACTAAGGTGACCCCGGTTACACAAACAAACATACATTTATGAACGAACGAACGAACGAATGAATGAATGAATGAATGCTAACAAAGCTTTGACCAAAGTGTGAATTATAAAAGATATTCCCAGTCTTACATCCAAACCCACTTGGTTTTCTCAATTCCACATTCTCATTTTAATTGCCAATTAGGAACATTTTAGACTAAACAGAAACCTTATTTTAATAGAAGTCTCCTTACAGATGCTTCATTGACACCACCCAGTGAAATAATTTATTTTAAATAACAAAAAATAAGCCAATTACATTTCCCTTGGAAATATCCAACCAGTGACATCCCTTCATCTGTTCTGGTTCAGTGAAAGACCTCTGTAGGTTTATTTTGGACAACATTTATGACAGTTTTGTTCAAATGGTGTGAATTTTAGATTCACTATACATAAATTTATTTCAGTGATACATATTTCTTATGCTACCTTAGTTTATAATTAGTCGACTTTTATATTCACAATCACACAATGTCAGCATCTTCTTTGTGTGTCTTTGAAATAAAAAATGTAGCTTATTTTAAAATTTACACCTTCTAAAAAAATTTAGCTTTGAAAATAGTTTAACTAATTCCTAGATTTGGAATACTTGTGAAACAGTTTGACTATAAATATGTGTTAATTTAAGATGTCAGTTCCTTATCTTACCTGCTCACATTTAGCTTTCATTTTTTTGTTTCCTCCCAGTAACTCCTTTGTTCTGTTACTATGTGTACATCTGTGTCTTACAGAGTAATAATTTTACATAAAGTTTCTAACTCTTAATATATATATATATATATATATATATATATATATAATATATAGAGAGAGAGAGAGAGAGAGAGAGAGAGAGAGAGAGAGAGAGAGAGAGAGAGAGAGAGAGAGAGAGAGAGTCTGAGGTGAATCACTGTGTCATCATGAAAACATTTTTACCAAATCTCAAATAAATAAAATAAAATATATAAAAGTACTTAAATGGCTGTGTACTAGATTTAAAACATAACTTTATAAAGCTTTACCAAGCTAACATAATTTTCTTTATACAATAAAAGACTAAGCAATAATAACTTGAACAAAAAAGAAATGAAAGACGCACGTTCTCTCATTTTGAGAAGGGGCTGTGTACTCGATTTGCCTTTAGATGGCGACAAAATCCCATGTGAAGTCCACCAAGGCCAGAGAAGAAGAACTACTTCCGCCGTGACGTATTTTTTCATTGGTAATGGCGGTCGCGAACAGGGTGGATTTTAAACAATTCAACTGTCACAACTGTAACTGTCTAATTATAATGAAACATGTACTCGGCTCTGTCAAACACACACGGCGGTTACAAGATGTCTATTTTCAACTTTCAGGTCGGGCCTTCTGCCGCTTTGACCAGATATGTCGCTCTCAGCCGACGAAAACGAAGGAAGCGGTAAGAAAATAGTGGCTGAACGGAGCTCGACTCGCGTTTAGATGACATATAAGTAAGCGCATTGGCTTTTTCCATGTTTATCATGAGTACTTGAGCGGTGAATGTTATTGTTTCAGTGCTCCTAATGGAGGACGAAGACAGCAACGGGAAAGACACCGACGTGCCTGAAGTTGCTCAGCTCCGTTTGAAGGCGGCGTCGCTGAAACAAGAACTGAAAGAGTGCCGCGCAGAGCTGGCCAAGCTACAGAAGCAACTGAGCCACTCCGAGCGGCTCCAGAAGAGCACAGAGAGCTTTAACGAAGACCTCAGAAAACAGGTCGGTCCCTAGCAAACACTTGTCTCCCTAAACCCAGGAAACTACGGTGTTTATTTGAAATAAAATCACCTAAAATGATTTTCTTCAGGTTGACCAGCTGAGTGCAGAGATTCATGAGCGGAAGAAGAAAGATAAAGACCGAGTAAACACTGAAACTCAGACAGAAGATTATGTATGGACAGAAGCAGGTGTGTTAAGGCATTTATATAAAGGAAAACACTATGTGATTAAAAAATGTCGCTTAATATAAACTTTTCTTTTAGATTATTACAATTACTACTATGGAGGCTACTGTCAGAACATGGAAGGGGTGCAGCCAGAGGAAACGGTGAACCCTGTGACGGCTGCAGCTGAAGAAGCAGCGGTGGATGTGACTGATTACAGTGCTGCAGCTGAGGTTGTGACAGCAAATGAAGCAGCAGTCACAGATGTGTCGGTGCCACAGGAAAACAGTGATGTCGTGGTGACTGAGGTGAGTCAAACAAACATTTGCTAATCTAACTTTGGGTAGATGCTCGACACATATTTTGCATTTCATTTGACATTTAAGCTTTTATTAATTTGTCTGTTTCAGGAGGGTGATGGAGGATCCATAGCTGATATTCTGAGAGCCACAGCTGAGCAGGCCATGACCCAGACTGGATTTGTGTTTGATGAAACATCTGGCATGTATTATGACCACAGCACCGGCTTCTACTATGATTCGGTTTGTCTGTTTGTTAAGCGGCTATCAGTTTAAAGATAATTAGTATTTTTTTTTTAAAGTCCTAAATGTCATTTCCCCTCCCACAGGCCAGTCAGTTGTATTATGATGCCAGCACAGGTATGTACTACTACTACGATGCAGAGAGTGGACGGTATCAGTTTCACTCCAGGATCGAGATGCCTGCTGCACAAAACAGTAACGAGCCTAGCCAAGAAGCGTACGACACTGACAAGAAATGGAGAAAGTTCAAAAAAGTGATCAAGAAGCCTCCACATCAGGATGATAAGGTATGGATCCACTAGTTGCTTCATGAAGGAGCTGAGTTATGAATGTGTTGTTTGGTGGCTCAAAGCTGGCTTTTGATTATGTAGACTCCCTCATGTTCTTTAAACTTTGAATGGTCTCAGTCTTCTAAATTATTATGATTTGTTTCAGTGAAATGAGGCTAGTTGACTAAATAGACTATTTCTCTGACCTAGGTGCAAGATGTGACTAACTCTTTGGCTAAAATGAAGATTTCTCCTTACTGGAAAACTTCCTCCTACAGAGGTATAACTTTACTACTACATGAACTGATTTAGCTTTAATTTATGCATCAATATTTAACTGTAATAAAACCTTTGACAGTATATTCAGGTAGGTTCATACCTGCCACTGTTCAAAGGGATTATTTGGTAACATAACCCTTGGGTAAACTGTCAAAATCTGGAAGTAAATTTAGATTTGGATCACTGAAGTCTGAGACCCATGCTTTCCAATTTTGGGAAAAGAGATTTGGGATCTACATTTCAAAGTCAGCTGGCTTGCTGCCACTGGAGATGGTGCTCTCACTGCTGACTGTCTGCTGGCAGGAACTCAAATCTGACGACGCAAAGCACACAAAAGAAGAAACCGACCAGGTCGAATCTAAAAAACCGCACCGCAGGTCCCGCAGCCCAAAAACATCTCGAAGTAAAAAAGACTCTTCTAGACACCGTGAAGAAAGGGACCGGTCGTCGTCGAAGAGAAAGAAGCTCAAAAACGGCTCGCACCACGAGGATAGAGGCAGATCGCGAAAGAAAAGAAAGAAATCCAAGTCGGAAAAGCACAGAAAGAAGAAGAGCCAGACTCGTAGTGACGAGTCGGGCAACAGCGAACCAGAGGAGGGGGAGCTGACAGAGTCAGAAAGGGAAGACGTGGAATCCACCCCTTCGCCGCCATCATCTGTTTGTTCAAAAAAGTCCAGGGAAAGTCCAGCGAATGAGGTGGAAGTGCAGGCTCCAGAAGGTGAGAGGGCAGTTATACGAGCTTTGACACGCACTCAGGAACAGGTGTTCTCTGGGTCATTTTAGGGGCCAGTTTACTTAAGTAGCTTATGCTGTGATGTTAGAAATGAGCATTTGTTGATGTTTTTATTCTGTTGCTTTCTGAAGCCCACATGTTCCAGTGACAGTGCTGCTGGTGTGTTTGTTTTAGCAATAAAAAGCTTTTGGCCTCCCTGCGTCAGAGTGACAGTGGTCAGATCTCCAGTGCTGCAGGTGGGAACTCTGTTCATCATCACGGCTGACTCTCAGGCCACGTTCGGCAGGTTTGTCCGCATTTTGTTCCTTTTATTGTAGGTTTACGAGTTATTTGTAATAAAAGGATAGCGTTATGATGCAGCTGTGTAGCTGAGTCATGTTGCTTGAGTAAAAAATTCTCCAAGCAAATGGGTCACCAAACTGTCTCTCTATGCAGGGAGAAAGATATGGACCATGCAGTTCGAATCCCAGAAATGGGAGTCAGCAAGGTACTCATCTCCACTTTCCTGCAAGCTAATCTTTTATATTTTTTTGCAAAAATCTTCTAAATATTTGATCTGTTTGGTTGCAGTTCCACGCAGAGGTGTATTTTGATCAGGAACAGCAGGGCTACATGCTAGTGGACCAGGGGAGCCAAAACGGAACAGTTATCAATGGCAACCGCATATTGCAGGTCAGTGCATAGTCTCTGTTTATTTATAAATAATCCCCCCCCCCCCAGCAGATGTGTGACATCATCAATAAAACTTTCTTCTGCAGCCAAAAACCAAATCAGAGCCACATCTGCTGACACACGGTGATGAGGTCAAGATGGGCGAGACTGTGCTGTCCTTCCATATCCACTCAGGAACAGACACCTGTGATGGGTGTGAGCCGGGTCAAGTGATGGCTCACCTCAGCAAGTACAAGAGAGAAGAGAGCACTGGTGAGAACACGGAGCACATTTGTGGAAAGCGAGAAATAAATCTATCAAGGTTAATTCGTCACTTGTTTCTCGAAGGTCCTGGCCTTAGCAAAGAGGATAAAGAGTCACTGAGACAGAAAGAGCTGAAGCAGATGAAGGCTAAATATGGCCTGCAAGTAAGAGACAAACTGGAAAAAAAGATATTTTGTTTTGTTTATGCGTTCATTCATTTCTGTTTCACCTACAGAGCACCGAGTTTGAAGAGGGCAAAGCGCTGAAGAACCCCAGGTATAAGGACAGGGCCGAGTCTCGGCGACAGACTGTGGGCAGCGAGGGAGTTTTCCAGCGAGATGACGCTCCGGCTTCAGTACACGAGTAAGTACCTGGAGTAACAGCCCCGGGGGGGGGAAATGGCACACTTAAAGGTATACTTGGCAACCTTTTCATATTTTTAAATAATTTTCTTGAGCCAGTATGTGCAAAAATAACTCTTTATAAGGTTAATGAAATGTCACTTAGACCCCACCATCCTCTGTTGCTCTTGCAACTTCAGAGTAGCTGGTCCAGTCCCTGCTGGTGGGTGGAGCTGTGGAGTGGAGTGAAGCAGAGCTGACACAATGGAGCTGTAGTCTGCTTCCAGCACGATTCCTGCATGTTTTAAATCACAAGCACAGCTGATTTGTTTAATTTAGTGATGAACCACTCCTGTAGACCCTAATGAAGGCTGAGGAGACATTTGAACTGTTAGACTCAGGTGTTAAAAAGACAAACGCACAGCGAGGAGATAAGTTTCATGTTCGGTTTAACAGTGAATTAATAATGGACACTAGGGGGTGCTGAAATCAAGCAAATCGGCAAACTGTCTTTAAATGCTATAATGTTTTTGTGATTTAAAGGGAAATCAGTGAAGTCAATAAAGGCCGGAAAATGTTAGAAAAGATGGGCTGGAAAAAAGGAGAGGGACTGGGCAAAGAGGGAACAGGAATGAAGAACCCGGTAAGAAAATATAATCGAAGTGCTTGTTTTTGGTAATTCATAATAATGTGTGTGTGTGGTTCTCATCCTCCCAGATTGAGCTGAAAATCAGAAAGTCTCAGTCGGGGTTGGGAGCAGGTGCTGTCACCTCTGTGGATGACATGTCCATGATCAGATCCAAGTCTCATAAAAACTGGGAGAAAGCACGTGAACGGTTCGCTGACACGTACCAAACTGACTTGGTGTGTACTACAACCCAGAAGAACCCGTCTCCTAAAGCCTGGGTGAAATCAGAGGAGACGGAGGCGACACAACCGGGCGTTGAAACAGCTAGCAGCGATAGCTGAACATGGCGCTGATTTAGGATGTGTTTGAGAGGAAGGCCCCAAAAGGTGATGTTTTTATTTACTGAGACCTAAACAAAACACCAGTAAAGACTGAAAATACCAGCGGGCCTGTATTTTTTTTTATTGTTAGCTAAAGACATGACCAGTTGTTAGGTTTTTTTTGTCAGTATAAACACTTAATTATTGCTATGAATCAAAAAAGTTTGTAAAAGTTCTGTAATCTATTTTCTTGTGGTCTGTGTGGAAAATACTGAGTAAACTCTAGAAGAAACAGCTCAGTGGCTCGTTCAGACCCTCATAAAGCTGATCTGCTGCCGCTGCTGCTGTGGCTCCCTCAGTGCAACGAGAACACGAGCCGCCTCGAGCAAATATTGACAATAGAGTTATATTTCTCACAATGAGAGCATACTGCTACGGGACGACTGATTCTTTAATGACCGAATCCCAACAGGTCATGTAACCAATCACCACAAGCTGCTTTTTTAAACAAACCTGACATTAAATTGTAAACAGTCGTAACTTCTTAGTTCTGTTTGATCCTTCTTTTTTAAGAATCAATCAGATGACAACTTTCCCATTGATAGCTAAAGCACATATCCACATTCTTGTAAGTTCAGTGAGCAAACACTCCACCGCCCCTCTGAGCTCAGCTTTATCTACAACTGGGGTTTGAGGGCGTGTGAGTATTTGAACACTCAAACTGAACCAAATACAAAGCAAACGCTATCTAGCTAGTCAGTGTAGCGTGTGGTTTGTAATGTTTGGACATTTCTTTTGTGACTTACAATAATGCTAAACTTTAAATGTATGAAAGAATTATAAAGTTTAAATTTTTAATGCTATAATCGGCCCCAAACTGGTGAGGTGACTCACGTGATAGATTTGGAGAGCCTCCTTGAGTTTGATCGCTTGACGCTCTTCTTTTGACTTAAATTGCCACCCATTTTGAGACACAATCCCTCTCTCAGCTAGTCGGCATATTCTGCAGCTCCCTGACAGTTCAGCAGGTAAAAGTGGTGCACTGCTGTCAGATTTCTCTCTGACAGGCGGACCCTCCCTTCTTTGCTCACAAGTCTCCTCCTTCAGCATAACTGCTCTTGGTTTGTGATCCTGTGGTGTAATAAGGCTGTGACAGGTCAGCTTTGTTTCCCTGTTGTTTGGGGTAGAAAGTCTTAACCATAAAAGATGTTAGTCATGAGATAAAGTGGGATGTGCCTTTACCAGTTCCTAACAAGAACACTGGTTCACTGTTTTTCATGTACTCTCCATTTGATATTTTTTAGAAGTCGTGTGCATAGCATCAAATAGATTTATGCTCACGTTTTTGCATGCCAAATGACAAAATGTGTTTTTTCCATAAAAAATCCATTTTAGTTTCCTTGTGTAGTAGAATCACTTATTTGGGGTTGAAATTTGGATTATTCCTGAGGCGGCAGTGTCACAAGCAAGTACAAACAAGTTCTGTTTTCAGTCTTGGTGCTGAACCGATATTGGGGTCATGTGACCAAAATGAAGCTCAAAACTTCTTGTTCAAGGCAAGCTTCAGCCTGGATAGCAATACAACGAGTTTGCTCTTAAGTGCACTGGGATTTGAGAGGGTGGAATAAATTTAGATACTTCATCCTAACTCATCAAGAGAAACCTAAAATTCATCTGAATTGTTATATAAGTAGATACAAATGTCTAAATTTAGTACAAATAAACCAGCTCATTCGTGTTTTAAAACAAACAATGCAGAAGGTCACAGGTCAACCTGTTTTGTAACAGGTCGTAGCATGCGTGCCCTCGGCCACACTCCTGTCAGAAACGGTTGGGAACCTTACTTTTGTCTGGAGACGGGAGCTCTTCTATTTGATTACATTTTATTTTGACTGACTCGTGAGTCAGGTATTTGGTTTAAAGTTGAGATCTTATATTCAATCTTGATGGTTGAGATCGGAATTTGCATTTTCCGTGTTAAAATTAGCTCACAGATAGCCGTCTGTGTGCTGCACCCAGTGCTTTGTGGAGTTCAGATGAAGCAAATAATTTTTTTTCTGTTGGTATGAAGGAGTTGGCAGGATAACCTGGCCACTGAAGGAACTGAAGCAGTCAAGAATAAAACTGCTGAAATTGCTTCATGTGAGACAGATTTAGTGCAAGAACTTTATAAACATGTTTAAGGTACTATTACATCTTAAAGACACACTACACCTGCCACCTGCTACTGAAAAATTGAGCTGACATACCTGGCACTGCAGTCTGCTTCTAGCACGTTTCCTGCATATTTTTGATCATTAACAGCTGATTTGTTTGATTTGGTGATGAACCACACCTCTAGAAACTAATGAAGGCTGGGGAGACATTTCAGCTGTTAGACGCAGAAATAAAGACCACAGATAATTAATAATGAACACTAGGAGGTGCTAAAAGCAAGCAAAACTGCCAAATATCTGTTTAAGAAAAGTGGTCATGACATGTCTCCTTTAATAAATAGCTGTGATCAAAGCCACAAAGTGAAGACAATAGGAATCATTTTTCCAATAAAGCTTGCACTGTTTTTCACAGGCAGGAAATTGCAAAATCTGGTTTCCGGATCAAGCGGAAACAAAGATGGTATGAAACAAAACAGAGGAGCTAGAGTCTGCGTAGAAGTTGTTTTCCTGTTTTTACACACATTATGTGGGATTTCAGAAGTGGAACTTCATTATCACACCTTTTAATTCCAGTTTTAGCCAGATCAAGTCATGCATAACTTTGTTTTAATGCAGTTTCAACTTTGAGCCTGTGGGTCTATTTATGGGTAGTGGACCAGAAGTGAAACATCTGAGAAACAATCCTGTGTTGACACAAAGCTCCCCCCCATTTCCTCCTCCACCATTTTCCTTTTGCAGCCACATCCGAGCTTCTGGCCTCCAAATCAGAGCGGTGAACTCTAGTTTAAACAATTATAATCTAGCGGTGAATCAAAATCCATTACATTTATTAGTGGTGAAAGAAAGTAGGCAGAAGGAAATGAGAGTTTCAGTAGTCGCCCGACTCTTTAAAGGAAACAATCTGCATTCCAAACAAATTTACTTCTTAAAGTCCTGAAAGATTTGTGTGAACTCAAATCTTAGGTGATCCTATCAGAGCTGTCACGTGGCTGGTGCTGGTGTGTTTCACCGGCTGGAAGCGGACTCCTCCCATGTGCCTCGGTTTTAAACGCCACATCCAGACCGACGTTCTCCAGCTCCAAAATGAATGGAAATTCCAACAGAACAACGGGCTTCCTCTTGACAAATGAGTCACTCAGAGTGGGCGCTGAAAGTCTTCCACCCCTAAACTTTACTGCTCAGAGTCTGACTCTCTGGGCGTGTCTGTCTCTGACCTCGATTCCACAGAAAATTACAGTCCAGAAGCTTCAGCAGCATCGGGATGAAGCTTCTGCGTGTTTCACATAATAACAAGACAGGATGTTTACAGAGAATTATCTGTTTGTTTACTACAACAAGATAACGGATGGTGGTTCTGTTCCCGTGCCATGCTTCATTCATTCATACAGTTTTTTTTGTGTTTATGCAGGATCACTCAAACTGGCTCTGGGGGAAGCACACAACACAAACTTTCAGCCTTTAATCAAACTTTTCTGACTAGTTTTTCTTTCAGAAGCATAGAAACATTCAGAAACCTCTGCAGAAGGATTCTGCTCCAGTGAAAGTCCACCTGACAAAGGCAACACATAGAGGAGATTTGTGAAAAGAGCTTTTGTTTTCAGAAAACAATCATTCTCATGTGGCAGCAGAACCATTAACCCTAACCAGCAAACCCAGTAAGCTGCTGTTCTGTTCAAAAGTCAGCAGATAAACATCGAAAAGTTTCAACAGCAAACAAACGGTGAATCATGGTGCACCTGTTTCATCTCACCTGACTTTCCTGCAGATGGACAGGTGGTGGCGGGTCAGCGTGGAGGTTCCTGATGAGGTTCTGCTCTCGTACGGCCCACGTTCAGACTGCTGTCAGAGGGAAAATCCTTGTTCTCTCTGCGTGGCGGAGTCCAGTCCATGTGGCTGGATGTGAAAGGGAAATAAAGGCTCTGGGCAGGAAGCCAGGAACAGTGTGGAGTTTTAAAGACACAGCAGTCGCAGCGCCGTATAAGGCTGACTCACATGTTAGACGTTACAGCTCTCACAGACTGTTGTTTTTAAGATCTAGATAAACAACAATAACACTAAACAAAAGAAACACTTAAATGATTGAGACAAACAATGAATGAAGTGGGATTAAAACATTAGGAATCAGTCGTTCATCCTATCCTGCATTTTGTTCAGCTGATGAATGACCCACACTTGTATAGCACCTTTCTGAGTCAGAGGACTCCAAAGTGCTTTACACTACAGTGACTAGTGGTGATGAGCTACAATGTAGCCACAGCTGCCCTGGGGCACACTGACAGAGGCGATGCTGCCGTACACAGGCACCTCGGGTCCCCGGGACCACCACCAGCAGAGAAGGAGGGTTAACTGTCTTGCCCAAGGACACAACGACTGTAACACACTGAGCGGAGTGCCAACCTGCAGCCCTCTGGCATGCACTTAAGTCCTCTGCCACCGTCACCCCAAACACCAAATCAGTCTAACTTTATAATTTTCTTAAATCAATGTGGTAACCATCACACACATCTGTGGAAGAATGTGTGGTTTTTTCTTTGTTAGGTTAACCCTAAACTGGGCCTAGGTGTGGGTGGGCCCTGCAGCCTTGCAGTGGACCTGTGACTTGTCCAGGATGTCCTACATCTAGTCCCAATGACTGCTGGGGCTGCATATGTAAAAAGACTGAGCTGTTGTCTCCCTCTAATGGTTTGATCTAGAAAGAAAACACCAACTGTAGCTTCAAACTATGTTCAACTCACCAAATAGAAATGAAAAAGTAAATAAATAATATTTCAGGACAACTTTCATACAACAACTAAATAACAAGAAGTCAGCTAGTCAAAATCAGGCCGAGACCAAAATGGATTGCTGCCATTCCAGTTCCATGTGACAAATTTCTGCCAGAAATATATAAAATGTACAGCATCGATCATAGAGGTTTTTGAAATAACGTTTGATTCTCTCTTTCCCCAAACTGAGGTCGTTCCACATTTCCACAGAACCCATGTTTATAATTACTATCTGCACTGTCCCTTTAAGGCCGACCCATCAGGGTAATACTGAATTACCTCACACCACTGTGAGGAGTCATGTTCATACACTGGGTTGTTTTTTATTTATTTCAGGAATGAGTAATTCACCTCAGGAGATGTTTTATTAGACAATAATTCATCATCAGATACTCCAAAACATAAGGGAGTTGGCTTTATGCAGCTGTTAAAGCCATCAGGCCAAACCCATAGTGCTTTGGTCTTCTTCTCAGCATGACATCACATTTCTTTTCATTTCTGTCTCCTGTTCACTCTTCATTTTCACATTTTCTCTCTGAGCAGACGTGATTTGATCAGTTCTGCATCTTTTCTCCTAATCCTGTATTATTCACTCTGTGTAACCTGGCAACAAGCAGTTGGATAACACACTGCCACATGCTTGACAGAGACACGGTGAATAAAGTTCATCCACATGTGATGTATCTCAGACAATGCTTTAAATAAAGCAGAATGGTTTCTCCCCTGTGGGTCGGCTTCTCTACCTTCTAGTGAGAGATACATGAAGTGATTGATAGCATTGTTGCTCCTTCCATTTCAGTGCCAACATGTAAAACACAGAGCAGACAAAGGTCAGTGCAACCTTTTATTAGGGAAGATACTAACACACTTGCAATAAGTGGTTTACTGGCCACGTAAGGGGCTGCAAAGGCAGGCTGTAAACGGTGACATCATCACCTTAAATGCTGATAACAGAACATCAGCCTGCAGTGCGAGATAACAAGACAAAGGTGAAAACGAGCTGTGAAACATGACATCATCACATTTACAGAAGTTCACCAAGGGCCTGACTGTCATGTTTCCTTCGGGCTTTTATGGATTCATCTGAGATTTTTTATTTCCCCAGTTGGGAAAATTCAACAACATTCAACTTCATTGATTTTAAAAACAACAATTAAACAGGGTGAATTGGAATTCATTGGTGTTTATGCAGGATGACTCAAACTGGCTCTGGGGGAAGCACAAAAAAGGTCAAAGCCCACTAATGATTGGTTACAAACAAGCTGCATTTGAATTAAGTTCTGTAGCATCAACAAGCTTATGGTACAGCTGATCACTCTATTATCTGGTTGAGTTATTTCAGTATTTTTCCTGGAACAGACTCAGCTTTTAATCAGTTTTAACATTATATTCACATTATCATGGTTTATCCAATAAGATATCAACTCTGATTCGTTTGTCCAGATGGAATGCCCAGATCTATCACAATTTGATCATTTTTGGTAAAAATTAAGGATTTGAAGGTAGTTTGTCTCTTTTGTTTATGGCTTCAGCTAATACAACGCACCAATCCCGCAGCATGATGCTACCACCACCGTGCTCAACAGTCGGTACTGAGCCCGTAGCTCTGAAAGCATCACTTAGGCTGGGTTAAACTGGTCTGATCAGCAGAGGGTTGGACGGAGGAGGTGAGCATGCGCTGACGGCCGATCACCGGATACACGGCAGCGTTTGAAGCTGATGGCAGCTCGTTAACAAACGTCCACAAACAATTAAGACACATTTTCGCCTAATTTATTTACTGACAACGCAAAAAATAATCTGGTAAGTATAACTCACTCAATCTGGAGGTAAGTGAAGAGAATTCAGAAAGTTTACTTAATTATATTGACGAAGTTTTCGAGTTATTCGTCATGGGTCCGAAGAAATCAGCAGCTGAGGCTGAAACACCTGCTGGGACCAAGAGGAGCCGTCCTCAGGACTCGCCTGAGGCCTCATCTTCCCGGAAAGACGTATTAGAATTATTAGATTCTATTGATAAACGGCTTCTGGGATTTGAGGGGCGACTTCATCTGCTCGAGGTTCTTCACCAGGAGTTTCATATGGCGTTTAAAGCGTGCCACAACCCGTGCACGCGCATTGGGTCCACAGCGCGCGTGTGAACGGGACTCGCGAGCGAAAATATACATGGCAGCGCGCGTGAACGGGACTCGCGAGCGAAAATATACATGGCGAGAGGTCATTTGTGCACTGAGAGGGAGCAAACTGTGTCTGTGAGCGCACAAGGATGTGCACAAGTGACAAACCTGCGTGCGCGCGTTGCCAACGAGCACACGGCAGAGGAAAACGTGCGCGCGCGGCAGCCTCTCTGCGCGCTCGGTTTCTAATTCTGCTCGCTCGGCTGTGAGGAGTTTTGGCACTCTGGAGGCGTGGCCTGTGGCAGATCTTCCCTATCCTCTGATTGGTTAGTTTAACCCGCACTTTACTCTCTAGCTGTCTATATAAAAAAATCTGATATTCAGTAGTTGCTGGCATAGCTCAGCTGGGAGAGCAGGTGACTCTCACTCTGGAAGATTCAGGTTCGAGTCCGGCCAAGTAACATAGAGTTGATGTCATATTATTCTTTCCTAATTCCTGTGATATTATTTTACAGTTGTGACCGTTCAACTGTCATTAAATGTCCGAATGTTTGCTGGGCAGTGTTTTAAAAAGTGCACATAAGCTAGATGGTTTTAACCAGGTAAAAATAGACTTGTCGGTGTAGGTATGTTCAAGTTTAAAAAGTTCTTGCCTCATTAATGTATTGTTTATTTTTTTCAGCATTTAATTGACAAATTATCCTTTCAAATAATTAATTGATGAGTTACATAATTGTCCATTTAGAATTGTTGAATGGACTGAGTCAAGTTTGGTGCACTTTATATATTTCAAAACATGTTTTTTTTTATTATGCATATAAATAATTTTAATGTTAATTTATTGAAATATTTCTATTTCTTCATTACCTCACCCTTGTTTTGACAAAAACAAGACCTTGCTGGATAATATCATGGAGAAACTATTTGTTCACAGTGCATGGCTCAGTGAGGATCTGTATACCAAAGGAGGAGATGCTCAGAAATCTGTCTGCAGATTGTTACAACCCAGACTGGAATTGGTGGGCTGTAATAAGAAAGGAGACCAAACAGAGGAGTGGGGGTTCAACAACTGATTTATTTAACCAAAGTAAGGATTTACTAAAGCAGATCAGTGCAGTCAAGAATTACTGGTGTTTGGGTAGTCCTGAACGTGTTGTGATGCCCCCACCGTCTCATTGGGTTTTCATTTGTGTTTAATTGTGTTTTTCTTCTGTTGTAGGCAGCTCGTTAAGCAGCCTTGGAGGCACCTGGGCTCAGGGTGTGGTGCTGCCTACAAAGCCTACTGTTTTTCTGCTTTCACTGGGTCTCTCCTGTGTGGTGGAGAGTCCTCACTGGCCATTTTCTGTTCACTAACTTGCTTTAGTAAATCCTTACTTTTGTTAAATAAATCAGTTGTTGAACCCCCACTCCTCTGTTTGGTCTCCTTTCTTATTACAGCCCACCACTTCCAGTCTGGGTTGTAACAATCTGCAGACAGATTTCTGAGCATCTCCTCCTTTGGTACACAGATCCTCACTGAGCCATGTACTGTGAACAAATAGTTTCTCCATGATATTATCCAGCAAGGTTCCGTTTTTGTCAAAACAAGGGACCTTGATCTTCTCTGTCCTCTGATTGGTTAGTTTACCCCGCACTTTACCCTCTAAGGGAGTTTGCAGTGTATTAGTGAGTCATATATTGTACAATCACAGTCATAAAGTTTTCAACCACTACTTTTATTTCAGTATGTATTTTTCCAGTATCACAAAAAATGTAATTTTATATGGTTAAAACCATCTAGCTTATGTGCACTTTTTAAAACACTGCCCAGCAAACATTCGGACGTTTAATGACAGTTGAACGGTCACAACTGTAAAATACCTGAAATTAAGAAAAATTAACATGACATCTACTACATTTTCCTTGCCCAGACTCGAACCTGGATCCTCTGGGGCGAGAGACACCCACTCTCCCAGCTGAGCTATGCCAGCAACTACTGAATATCAGACTTTTTTATATAGGTAGAGGGTAAAGTGCGCGGTGAACTAACCAATCAGAGGACAGAGAAGATCTGCCACAGGCCACGCCTCCAGAGTGCCAAAAGCCCTTACAGCTGAGCGAGCAGGAGTCAGAAACCGAGCGCGCAGAGAGGCTGCCGAGCGCGCACAGAGGCTGCCGCGCACGCACGTTTTCCTCTGCCGTGTGCTCGTTGACAACGCGCGCACGCAGGTTTGTCACTTGTGCACATCCTTGTGCGCTCACAGACACAGTTTGCTCCCTCTCAGTGCACAAATGACCTCTCGCCATGTATATTTTCGCTCGCGAGTCCCGTTCACACGCGCGCGAGTCCCGTTCACACGCGCGCTGCCATGTATATTTGCGCTCGCGAGTCCCGTTCACACGCGCGCTGTGGACCCAATGCGCGTGCACGGGTTGTGGCACGCTTTAAACGCCATAGAATGACGCGGATCACCCTGGACAACAAAACTCTGAAGGAGACGGTTTTGGACCTTCAGGCCCGCAGCATGAGGGATAATTTGGTGTTCGCAGGTCTGCCGGAGCAGACGGGAGGGGCGGAGAACTGCAAGCAAACAATAAAGAACTTTCTTCAGACAGAAATGAAGATACCCGAAGAAAAAGTTAAAAACATCACATTTCACCGGGTACATCGCCTTGGAGCTAAAAGAGGAGACAGCAGAAGACCTCGTCCCATCGTGGCTAAATTTGAACATTTTAAGCAGAAGGATCTTGTTAAAAGTCACGGAAGAGAGCTCAAAGGAAAAGATTTCAGCGTGAATGATCAGTTCCCGAAGGAGATTCTGGATCGGCGCAGGGTCCTCTTTCCGCTGCGTAAAAAGTTTATCCAGGATGGGAAGAGAGCTGTCATCTCGGTGGATAAGCTTTATGTGGACAATAAACTTTACAAGGAGCGAGGAGTGACTGACTGGCTGTTTTAGCCCAACATCAGGTCAGACATTTATTATTCTTATCAGGATTCACTGGGTTTGATCACGTCAGGATTAAACAGCTGTTAAATCCGTTTTGTAGATGATAAGATCACCTGTTAATCACCACCCCACACCCCTATTACCTTTTCTTTTTAGTTCTTACTTCTTTTTTAACCTATATCTGTACCTTCCCTTCCTTTTTACCTGCTTCTGTACCTTTACACCTGTATGGCACAACCACACAACTTTCCAACACTGCGTCAGACTCGACACACACACGCACACGCACACGGACACACACGCACACACACACATGCACGCACATGCACACACACGCACGCACACACACACACACACACACACACACACACACACACACACACACACACACACACACACACGCACACGGACACATATATATTAAATTCACAGCACAATATCATAATTTATGCGTCAAATAATACAACCACAAACACTGTTGGATCTTTATTATTATTATTATTTACTTTTTTGTTATTTATTAACATACTATTTATACATTTATATACTTATTCCATCTTATTCACATGAAGGCGTCATATTTTAGCTACTCACACACACACATCTATGGGTGCACTAAGGTTTGTCTCATGGAACGTACATGGGGCTGGCTCCATAGAGAAGAGATTAAAAATTTTTGATCAGTTAAAGAGAGTGCAAGCAGACGTAATATTGTTACAAGAGACTCATAGATCTGCCACATCCGCAGATGAACTTAAAACACCTGAGTTTCCCAGCATGTTCTCTGCCTGCTATAACTCTAGGCAAAGAGGTGTAGCTATTTTAATACACAAAAACATCAATTTCACAGTATTGGACACAGTTTCTGATCCAGAGGGTAGATTTATAATGTTAAAATTATCTGTACAGAACCAACGCTTATGTATCGTCAGCATATACTGTCCAAATATTGATGACCCTCCATTCTTTCATAATTTTTTCTCTGTACTCTCCGAACACTTGGACTGTCCACTTATACTTGAAGGTGATTTCAATTTTTGGATGAATTCCTTAACAGACTGGCTCAGTACAGCTGGGACTCAGCGCAATTGGCAATCCACTAACATAGTTAAACAGTACATGAGTGATTATGGGCTTTGTGATGCATGGCGATCTCTTCATCCTAACCGTAGAGAGTATACTTTTTTTTCGCACGTCCATCACTCTCATTCACGTTTGGATTATTTTCTAGTCAGCAGCTCATTGTTGGCTGACATTTCAGACACTGAGATACACCCCATAGTTGTCAGCGACCATGCTCCAGTTTCTTTAACTCTGGTAAATAAAAAGACAATCCCACCAAGCAAAAACTGGAGGTTTAATACATCATTGCTTAAAGACAAAGGTTTTATAGAATTTTTTAAAAAGGAGTGGGGTTTATATTTAGAACATAATGACCTGCCTGGAACATCAGCATCTATTCTTTGGGAGGCAGGAAAGGCAGTGATGAGAGGTAAAATAATCTCTTTCTCGTCACATAAGAAAAAAACGGAAAACAAACGTATTCAGGAGTTAGAAGAAATCATCAAGTCTTTAGAGGCGTCCACAGAAGAAGAGTTAATGAGCAAATTACGTAAAGCTAAATTAGAACTTCATGGAATTATTGACAAAAAGACACAATTTTTAGCACAAATACTACGAATAGAAAACTTTGAACATAGTAATAAATCAGGTAAATTCTTAGCTAGCCAATTAAAAATAAATAAAGAGAAAACTACCATATCTGCTGTTAAAGACTCAACCGGGAATATAGTATATGACCCTGAAAGAATAAACAACACCTTCAGAGACTTTTACCAAATGTTGTACTCACCACAGATAAACCCATCAGATAATGAGATCAATGAGTTCCTTGACAGGATAACACTTACTAAATTATCAGACAGCCAAGTTACAGTCCTGGACTCGCCACTAACATCAGCGGAGCTCCAGGAAGCCCTTAAATCCATGACGAATAGGAAAGCTCCAGGTCCAGACGGGTTCCCAGTAGAATTCTACAAAGAATTCTGGATCATTCTGGCTCCAATATTTTTCAGAATGGTGAGGGAAATCGAAGAGAGCAGCAGATTACAGCCAAACATGAATTCAGCCAATATTAGTCTCTTGTTAAAACCAGGCAAAGACCCGGCATTTCCTACCAGCTATCGCCCAATTTCTCTTATTAATGTTGATCTCAAAATAATTTGTAAAGCCCTGGCCAAAAGATTAGAGAAGGTAACCCCCTTCATAATACACCCTGACCAAACTGGTTTCATTAAGGGTAGACAATCACCCACAAATTCACGTAGATTACTTAATTTGATAGATTTCTCTTACAGTAGAAACATTGAAACTAGTATATTATCTCTAGATGCAGAAAAAGCTTTTGATAGAGTTAACTGGAAGTTCTTATTTGCAACTTTACATAAATTTGGTTTTGGGAACTTCTTCATAAACTGGCTACAAACATTTTACAGTTCACCAACAGCACGTGTCAGGACGAACGACCAAATGTCAGCTAGCTTCTGTCTTCAGAGGGGGACCAGGCAGGGATGCCCACTCTCCCCCTCACTATTTGCTATCTTTATTGAACCACTAGCAGCAACAATTAGGCAAACAACAGATATTAAAGGGATAAAGTGTAAGAAAATAGAACATAAGATCAGTCTTTATGCAGATGATGTTTTACTCTTTCTCCAGAATTCTCAATCCTCTCTCTCCCAAGCAATAGAACTGATAAACTCTTTTTCCAGAGTTTCAGATTACTCTATAAACTGGTTAAAATCCACAGTTCTACCAATTAATTTCTCATTTGTCAATTTGCTTAATACACAATTGGAGTCAGGGAATATCACATACCTGGGAATTAATATCTCTCCCAAGTTAGCGGATCTAACCAAACCGAATTACATCCCACTTTTAAGGAAAGTGGAAGATGATCTTGCAAGATGGAAATCCTTACCAATATCACTCATGGGGAGAGTTGCTACAATTAAAATGATGGTCTTACCCTGAATAAATTACTTATTCTCGATGATCCCAAACAAACCTCCAGCTGACTGGTTTAAATCTCTGGACTCCTCAATTCCTTTGGCAGGATAAACCTCCACGAATTAGCTTAAAAACGCTTCAGGAGACCAAAGACAGAGGAGGACTGGATTTACCCAACTTTTATTATTATTTCTTAGCCAACAGGCTGCAATATATACCAAGATGGTTGCAAGATACCCCATTAGACGAGTCCTGGTTAGATATAGAACAGACACTTTGCAATACGATAGAGCTTTCAGACTTACCATTTATTAGCCCAAGCATAAGAAAACATGAAAGCTTCAAAAGTATTAGTATCAGCACCTCTCTGACAGCATGGTGGGAGTATCTTAAAATGACAGAGTCTTCACTAGTACCATGCAGACGCACACCTATCTGGAACAATCCCGACATTTTGCAAAACAACAAAATGATGAACCTTCCGGACTGGAAAAATAAAGGAATCCTATACCTGGAACACATATATGAAGGATTGGACTTCATCCCATTTAATCAAATAGTCTCCCAATTTGGAATGGATAAGAATAGCTTTTTAGAATATCACCAAATTAAATCTGTAGTCAAACAAAAATTTAAGCTCAATAAAATAGAATTACAAACGCCACCAAGGGTATTAGACTTTTATAATCTCAAACCCCCCAAACTACTGTCTAAAGTATATAAGACACTGTCCAAAATAGACGATAAAATTGCAATCCCTATTGAAAAATGGGAGGTGGATCTATCAGTTAGCTTTGACCAGGACTTCTGGTCCCAAACTTGTTTAAAAACTTTTAAAATGATCAGACACCCCAATTTACAATTAATTCAGTACAAAATTCTACACAGAGTACACTATACAGGTCATCGGATGTTCAAGATGGGGTTTGTGTCGTCTGACACCTGTACACACTGCACAAACAACATTTCTGACAATTACATTCATGCACTGTGGTCCTGCCCACCTGTCCAGGAATTTTGGGGTAGAGTATGTGAGGATCTGTCAAAATGTCTGAAATGTCATATCCCAACTTCCCCCTCTCTTTGTTTACTGGGACAGCTGCACGATGTCCCGATTGCAACATCTTTGGTTCACGTGGTTCTGACTCCCATATGCATCGCTAAGAAAACTATCCTCTTGAATTGGAAAAATAGAGAAAGTCTCTGCATTAACCAGTATAGAAATCTTTTGTTAGATCATATTGCACTTGATATAGCCTCTGCTTCCACTTCAGATGAATCTCTCTGGGCTCCTTTGATCGGTTCCATCACATAGCGAGGGTGGGGGGCCATTGATGTTGTCCTGCGGGATGGTGTGGGTGGGGGGGTGTGGGGTCTGAGTTTGGAGTATCCGGATGTTCCCTGGAGGTGGGTTCACTGGGGGTGTCTGGGACTGGGGGGCTGTTGCCCCCCTCTGGAGGTGCTTGGGTTGCCTCGGGGGGTGGACTGCTGGCGGTTGTGAGTGGGGCCCCTTGGGGATCTTGGCGGCGGCCATGGGTCACTGCCTGGCGGCTGCAATGCCCCTGGGCGGGTCTGGGTGGGGGCCTGGGGGCTCGGGGTTTGGGGGTGGCCGGCCCCGTGTGGGGATCTGGGCGGGGCCTTGGGGGTCAGGTCCTGACATGTATGCTGCCGGGAAGAAGGCAGGAACACTCGGTAGTGCCTGGCCCGGGTTCGGGGGCATCAGGTAGACCTTGGCTCCTCTGCCGTTCCATCACAGGGGAGGGGGAGGTCCAGGACGGGGAGGACCAAACCTTACCAGGATGTCCCATGTCTTATATATTCTGGAAGTTGTGCAAATGCAGGGGTGGGCATAGATATTCTGCTGGGATGGGGCTGGGTTGGTGCCCTCGGACTCCGTGAGGCTCTGTAATGCTGCTGCTTTGGGCCCTGGCAGGATGGGCTGGGGTCTCCATGCCCTGGGTGGCAGTTTGACAACAGAGGTGCCTATTGGGGCCAGTAGGGGAGCTGGCTCCCTGGAGGGCTAAGCCCAACCAGCCATTCCTCCCCATCCCCGCATATTTCTCTCCTCCTGCTCCCTCACATCATCACACAAACATACATATAGGACCTTGGGGGGTGGGCAAGTCAGGGAGTGCGGGTATGGACCCCATTTCCGCATTCCTGTGGCAACCTTCCCCCAAATTTTATTTGCACCTTATACACTTCCACTGACGACATTCCACACAAACGCACACTTAGGGCCTTGGGAGTGAGCACATTCAACGGCATTTGGCAGGGGGATATTTCAGCCTCCTCCCGAGTGCCGGTGCCCACTTCCAATTTTAAACCGCACTTAGACACTGATGGCTGAGGGTGTAAGTGGGGTGGTGCGGTGGCATCAGCTGGCATATGCCGGATGATGCCCGTACTGCCCACTCACCACAGCCATGGAATACACCTCATGATCACACAACACTATATTGGAGCAGGTGGAGGGAGACTAGGGGTCTTAGCCACCTCTGTTGTTGCTAGGCTTCCTGGGGCTGGAGGCTAGGAGGGAGATCTGGCCGTCTGGTTGGGGTCTGGGGTGGTGGGTTGCTGTGCTCAGCGTTGGGCGGGGGAGCCTGCTCATCAGCACCCCAGCAGAAAGGGTCAAACTCTGGTTACCGGTGATGGTTGTACCCCATGTGCAGCAGAACCGGGACCAGAGTTAATAAGGTGTGTATGGGGAGCATGAGTGAGTGTCCAGCGTGCATTTTTGTAAGTCTTGGGTTGTATGTGCATGTGTGAGCATGAGGGAGGGAGTGTGTGACTGTGTTTGTGTATGACTGTATATGTCAGGTGGGGCCTTTGGGTCCTCCCCTCTCCTGGAACTTCTCTTGATGATATAGATCTTTGTCCCCCCTCCCCCTGCCACACCTGGTGTGGGGGCTTGTGCCATGGTCTGCCTGAGTGTTCGTGGCAACCGGGTCCGGGGGTTTAAGATTTTGGCATCTGCCTGATAGATCCCGGTGGCTGCCTGGTGGGGTCTGGGTCCCTGGGCTCTGCTGGGTTCCCGGCGGGGGTGGTCACCCCTGGGTCCCGGGTCGCTGGGTCCCGGGTTGCTGGGTCCCGGGCTCGGCCGGCTAGGGGGTGGGAGGCTGCGGGCGGGCCTGTGGGCTTGCCGCTGATATCTCCAGGGACTCTGCCGGCTGCTGGTTGTGGCCCCCCGGGGTGATCCTCTGTGCCTCTCGAGGGGGGCGGGGGCCTTTCTGGTTGCAGTCTCCTTGGGGTTCCTGCATTCTGGGGCAACGCCTGGATCTCTGGGACTTGGAGCTCCCCCCGTCTCCTGCGCATCTTTGGGGGGCGGATCTGTGGTCCCTCACACTCTCTGTTGGACGCTCCTATAGAGAAACCTTAAATAAACAAGCGCGTGTACACACACAGGTGCTCATATGGTGCTCTCAAAAGTATGGGCTTGGGCACGTTCAACACATGTCTTAAGACTATGGGGGGCACTTAATGCATTGTGATTTATTATCGTGATTCTTCAGTTAAGCAATGTTGATTATATATATATATATATATATATATATATATATATATATATATATATATATATATATATATTGTTTTTTTTTTCATCAAGTTGACGCAGTGATAGGTAGATCTTGTTGTATTGTTGTTGTGTCCCTTTTTTGTGTCCTTTTTTTTTTTGTCTTTTTCTGCAGGTTTAGAAGCAGACTCTTGTTCATTGTTTATTTTTGTGGACCCCCCCCCCCCACCTCCTCTCTCTCCACCTTTTCTCTTCCTTTCTCTTTCACCTCTGTCTCCGTGTCTGGTCGGAATTACAAAGCATTCAACAACAATAACAATAAAGTTTTAAGTATCAGGCGTGACATTAAAAGCAAACACTTTGATGCTCCACCTGAGAATAAATCTGTAAGGCTTGTCACCAGCATTCAGTCATCAAGTCTGCTTGCTTCACAGCCAGACAGGACACGGTAAAAAAAAAAGAAAGCATCACTTTGACTTCCCCAAACATTTGTTCTCTGAAATTGGATAAAACACTTATCTATGTCTCTTCAGGGGCACTTAGCCTGTCCACGTGATCAGCTGCAATAATCAGTGGAGCTTAAAATGTCTCTCTTAGAACAGGAGCTTCTTTCTTCACCTTCTCTGTGGACAGAGACGCTGGTGCTCCTGCAGAAAAACAGTGCAATAAATTCAACCTTGTGCTCCCAGTTCTTGCTCTTAAAAATATTGAAAACGATGCTTATGGTGAGTTGTTTCCACTAGTTTCAATAATATTTGAAATAATGCATTAATACATTGTTGTGAAAGGAATGAATCTGTTCCAGGTGTTTATTTGCAAAATCTTCCAGATTGTGCACAAACAACAAATCTTGAAGAATTTTTTAAAAACGTGTTAATATTTTTAACCTCGATTTCGCATCAGAGACGAAAACACAAGCTGGTTGCTGCTTTAAGCCCCATTCCCACCTGTACCGGGTCGGCCCGGGCCGAGTAGCCCCAGTCGGCCCCAGCCTGGCCCGGTTGATTCCACACATCCTTGCCTTAAGCCCATGTGGGCTGATTCTACCCACCAATCAGAGGCTTGCTCTAATGGAAGGTGTGAATTTGCTGTCAGCAGTGGGCGTGTTGGCCCTGGTCGGCCTGAAGCAGTACCCCTCGGGAAGAGGGCCGAGAATGAGCCTTGGTTGGCCCGGGAAAATTCCAGGCCACCCAGATATGTAAACAACCTATGCTACCCGGCCCGGGCCGACCCGGTACAGGTGGGAATGGGGCTTTAGATGCTCGCTACAGATGATCTCCGGCAGCTGATTGCAGAGCGCGTGCGTGCGCGTGGTGAGGCTCTTACATCACCTGCAGCCAGCAGCAGCATCTAGCTCGAGAGAGAGAGGAAAGGAAAAGGAGGAAGAGGAGGGGGCAGCGCGACGCACAAACCCAGCTGGCCATATTGCACACCAGCTTCTTGCAAATCGGCTGCGTCACATGCAAAAAAAAAAAAAAAAAAAAAAAAAAAAAAGCGCACAAACGCAACGCAGCAAAGCTGGAAGGATAAAGTCAACAACACACGCTGGTTCACAACGCGCCTCGGCTGAGCTGGTAAGCGTCTGGATGCGGTACATGATCATTTTACATTTTCTATCTTCTCTGTGGTCCGTTTACGTCGAGTCCTTCCTGCGCTCTGGTGGTCTCCAGGCTTTCCCTTTGGCCCACAGATCGCCGGAGACCCTCCACACCGTTTTGTTGGATTTGTGCTTTGTTTTTCCTAAATGATTCCTCCAACCAATCACGAGAGGGCCAGGTGTCTGTTATTAACGAGTAATTAGCGCTTGTTTCCGTGCAGGGAAAATGGTTAAACTGGGGAATAATTTCACCGAGAAAAATAACGGGAAGGTGGTTTCTGAGGACGGATTTGACACTATCCCGCTCATCACACCGTTAGATGCCAGCCAGCTGCAGTTCCCCCCACCTGATAAGGTGAGATATTTTATTATAATTAGATGTTTATACATATTGCATTCTCAGTTAAATGCATATATGTTTATCGTTAAACATTTAATCTGCTTATTGATTAGAATGAGATAATCTGCGTGTTACACCCTTCTACCAGGTGGTGGTGAAGACAAAGGCAGATTATGATGGGGAGAACAGGAAGGGAAAGCTACGATCTCCCAAAATTGCTGAGTTCTCCATAAGCATCATATCTGAGCGACTCAAAGTAAGAATTTAGTGTTTGCCATTTCCCTCCCACACATGCATATGCTGAAGAGCAGATGTCCTGCAGCTCAGGACACCGCTCAGCTGCAGCTTTGCATCTTTCACCTTGTTGTCTCACACTCCTTCATGTCCTGCTCATCTGGTCTGGATACACAGAAACACATAATGATTCACTTAACCCCGCCCTGAAGCTCTCACTCTGCTGCTGCCATGGCGATGGCCTCCACATCCTCTCCCTTTCACACCACCCACTGTTCACACCTATGGGTAAAACCTGAGCTTTTTGTAAAAGAAGCAGCACCTGTTTAGGTCCATGTTAGCGGAGCTCGCCTCTCCTTTTTGTGAGAACCAACTGATGACGGCACCTCTGTGAGGATTGCCACGCTTCTTTTATGAAGCTTTATTCCTGGGATGTGTGAAAGGCAGAGAGGCACGCCACTTTCTTGGAGAACACAGCTTTCCTCGGAGCTTTGAAGCCCTGCTGGCAGACCTTTTCTGTTTCTTTCATAAACTCTGCTTTGTGTATTTCATTCTCAAGTGCTGCAGGATTCAAAGAGACAGCTAATAAGTTAAACGCTTTAAAAGAACTAAATAAAAGCAAACATTGCGGACATTCAGATTCTTCAGGTTTTAAATGGAGATTATCGACTGCTTAGTTTAAAGTGGCTCATAATTTGTGGACAAAATTAGATGTGCATAATTAACTAATCCTGTTTGTTTATCCCGCCATTATTAACCAAAACATATTAATCTACAGCTGATTAATGTTTGGAATCACCATTCAAGATGGCTAGCAGAGCTAATCAACATTATTATGGTTAAAACTGCAGTTTTATGGATATTGAGCTAAACCCTGGCTGAGATTCAAAACAACTTTTTTCCTGCAGTTTTCTCCGCCTTAAAAAAAGCTCATAACTCATATGATAAATACAATGTCAACAATGAGAGGTTCTCTAATTGTCTCCTGCCCCTCAGCCGTTACTCCAGAAAAAGCCAGTAGCTGTTGTGTAATCCTCATGGGAGTTCAGAGCTCAGCTTCACAGATGGTCACACGAGCCATTCACTGGTCCAGTTAATATATTCACATTATTCAGCAGCTCGGACGGGTTTAAACTGCCGCTGTTTCATGCATATTGTTAATTTGGTTCATGTCCTGCTCTGTGGATCTATACACTAATTCTGCTTGAGTTTTAATTGTTAAGAGAAATCAACAGATTTGCATGAAACACCGACTGTGTTGATCTGATTTATTACACACACACACACACAGATTGTACAAATCTGGGATGTATTTGTCTCTTTTTGAATCTGAAAGAGTTTGTTTAAATAAATCAAATTTAACCAAATCTCCATGCGACCAGATGCGACACAGCATAGCTATTAAATCAGAAAAGGTGCAAAAACTGCAAATCTTTGATTAGTTAGATATCAATGACTTGTTTATGAAGCTAAAACCCGAATAAACATGTTCTGGGTCAGTTCTGGTTATAATTAAAGGAAAGTCTTAATGTAAACTTAATGTTTTACTTATTATATTAGAATATTAATTTATTTGTGTTAGTTAGAATATTTGACATAATTTAGATCCACCCATGCATCTTCCTCCTCTTATCCAGAGTCGGGTCACGCGGGCAGCGGCCTGAGCAGGGAGGCCCAGACTTACCTCTCCCCAGCCACTTGGACCAGCTCCTCCGGGGTAATCCTAAGGTATTCCCTGGGCAGCTGAGAGACATTGCCCCTCCAGTGTATTCTGGGTCTTCCTTTAGGTCTCTTCCCAGTTGGACGTGCCTGAAAAACCTCACCAGGGAGGAGTCCAGGAGGCATTCTAACCAGATGCCCGAGCCATCTCAACTGGCTCCTCACGATATGGAGGAGCAGTGGATCTTCTCCGAGTCCCTCCCAGATGACTGTGCTTCTCACCCTATCTAAGGGAGAGCACAGCCTCCCAGAGAAAACCAATTTTGGCCGCTTGTATCCATGATCTAATTCTTTCAGTCACTACATAAGTGACCATAAGTGAGGGTAGGAACGTAGATGGACCGGGCTGCCATCTTACCATGCTGGATGGGTTTGAGTGTCCCAATGATCCTAGGAGCTAAGTTGTTTGAGGCTTTATGCCTCTTGTAGGGTCACCCATGACAAACAGGTTCTAGGTGACGATGCAGCCCACAGACCCCGGCTTATGATGATCTCAGTATATATGGATGATGTCTTACCTCACCCAGACGTGGGTCACCAGGGCGCCGCTCTGGAGCCAGGCATGGAGGCGGGGTGCATTGGCAAGCACCTGGTGGCCGGGCTATCACCCATGGAGCCTGGCTGCGCACAGAGGAAATGTGAGTCCCCCTTGGGCTCACCACTCATGGGAGGGGCCAAAAGGGTCAGGTGCAACGTGAGACGGGTGGTAGCTGAAAGTGTGGTCTGACATTTTATATTTTGAGCCTGTGACGCCAACCTGCCAATGGGTTACCTGAAAATTAGACACGATAGTTTATGTGCACGGTTCTGATTAAATACACTCAGATCAAGGCCATGTAAAGACATGTTCCTTGAGTTCATTGGTCAACGAGTGTAGACACAAAGAACCTAGCACTAACCCTAACCTAAGGGTGTAATTTGTGGTGTTCTCCAAATAGATGTGGACCTTGAACTAATTAATCCTTTGTTGTCTTTAGGTGACCTTGCTGGTAATCTGTGCTCTGGCTTTCCTGGTGTGTGTGGTGTTCTTGGTCGTGTACAAGATCTACCAGTATGAGCAGCCTTGCCCTGACAGCCTTGTTTACATGGTAACTGTTTCAAATCATTTCAGCTTGGGTTGGACATTATGTTCTTGAAACAACTGTAGTCACCACATTTTAACTTTGGTCTGATTTTATTTCACTGAACTCATCGCCAACTTGCCTCGTTTTACCATCTCTTTCTTGAGCAGCAAGGTCGCTGCATGCCGACCGGGCTGTATGGCAGCTACCCACCTCAGGGCCCTGGAGGCAGGGGGCGCCTCTTCACCTACATCAACCACTACAACATGGCCAAGCAGACCATCACTCGGTCGGTATCACCGTGGGTGACCATCATGTCCGAGGAAAAGGTAACCCAGCAGGAGACGGAGACCGCGCAGAAGCTGGCTTAAGCAACCTGGGATTAGGAGGAGGTATTCACTGCTGCAGAAAAATTAATAATATGGTTGTGCCATTCAAGCAAACCTCGAGTCCCATCGCCTTCTGTGGGTTAAAACAAAACAAACAAAAAAGTGTATCTTGCCTGAGGTGCTATGCTGCCTTATTGATGTAGTTTGGTCAGTTGATGTGTACAGTAGCTGGAAATGTGTGGACGTGTTCTCAGCACAGTGAGGCTCAGTTTGGTGGAGTCACAACTTGTTTGAATAGCATACATCATTTATTTACAAAGTAACAGTGGCTGATATGTAGAAAATGCCACCGAATCGCTGACACCCCCCCCAAAACACACCGTCTTTGTACATACACATATATGAAGACTCTCACTTTAGTGCTCAGATCAGACCGTGAGCCTTCTTGTGTTTCACCACACACACGCACAACTAACAGCAATCACCCTGCTTTCAGTTTCTTTTCTTTGAGAGCTGATTGAAGCATATCGGACTAAAATTATCATGACACTAATCTTGTAAAATATGTGAGCTCATCTGTGCAGAAATGTTCTGATTTTATGAGACAACGAATGAAAATGTACCAGCAGAGAAAAACATTTTAAACAGTGTTGTTTTGGGTCAGGTCATTTATTAATGATTGTTTCCATCAATTAAGAACAAAACAGACTTTCCTTTGCTGGCTTGCATCATGCTTACTTTTCATAGCATAACCTCTATTGTATTGAATGTTTTTGCTAGTAAAGACACTGTACTGTGCGTTTGAATCATGTGACCACAGACGGTTGTTAGCAGCCGTCAGGTAGTGGATGTAGACTAATGTAGTGAAACAAACTGGGTAGTTGCTTGTCTTGTTGCTTTTTCTGTATTTGTCTTTTAACTTGAGCTGTTCCCAAAAAATAAACCTACATTTTTTGAACTATGTAATGATTACCATTAAAGTGCATTTGCTAAATGAAAAATGTCATGATCAACTGAAATAAAATGCTCACATTCCAAATGTCAGATTATTTTTTTTAATAATTTAGAGAAACCGTGTTTTCAGTGCTGCTGAAACAAATACATTAATCAAGGAAAGATTAAATCAGACTAGGGTCAACTTCTTATCTGAGAAAACGACGATATGC
Organism: Nothobranchius furzeri; assembly: GCF_043380555.1. NCBI lineage: Eukaryota > Metazoa > Chordata > Actinopteri > Cyprinodontiformes > Nothobranchiidae > Nothobranchius > Nothobranchius furzeri. The sequence continues at coordinate 54,520,036 of NC_091743.1, read as the reverse complement.
AGTGGATTTCTGCAGAACTGAAGTTTATTGAAATCCTAAACTTATAATGTGTTTAGTTTTAGTAGAACTAAAGGGGTGCACAGTTCAGTTCTAATGTACCAGATGCTATAAAACGTAAGTGCTGTAGCATTCAGTAGGATGAAATAATGTCACAGAACAATGAAAGCATCTATCACTTGTTTTCTTGACGGTTTCACAGCTGCAGTCACTCAAACCTTTATCCCTCTTCTAGTGGTAGAAAAAGGTAACTGTCCATCCTCTGGATAAATGGTGGATCTGCACACGGTTCCCCATAAATCTTACATCCACAGAAGTGCACACAAAGATTAAAGCTACCCTGAAAGCAGGGCTGTGGTTTTCCATCCTGGAGAACACAAAGTGTCCAGCGACTACAGCAGTGCGCGTCCGATCTAGGTGTTGTCATGGAGTCTTGATGGGATCACCAAATTCCCCTTGTGTTAACTGTCATACCAGTCCAGGAAGAGAAGAGAGAATGAGCACATGACGAGGAAGAAGAGGATCCAAACTCTGAAGCCAGCATTGTTTTTGATCGCCTTGTAGGAAATATAAAAAACACCAAAATGTCACTTTCTTAAATTTTCAACAGAAGCAAAACATAGATATTCATTCCCTCTAAGCTTTACCTCTCGGATATCCTCGTTGCCTTCTTTGACGTTTTCCGTCGCACCCACAACCAGCTGGTGAATACCATCTATCTCACTCTCCTGTCACAGCAAGGGGAATATAGAAAATATAAAATATCTGAGTACAAGATGTCCAACAAAAAACACAGGAAGTGTGGGGGTGAAACACTTTCTCACTTGTTGCAGGACTTTCTCAGCAAAGATCTCCTGGAGTCGTGAAATCTCCATCACACTTCCTTCAATTTGCCTGGAAAGTTAAAAAAAAGTCAAATAGAATTGATTTTAATGTTCAATTATTTATTAAACTCTTTAAAAAAGGGGCTCACCTGACTTCATCCACCAGGTTGCTCATTTCACTGACTAATCTCTGGTTTTCCTGTTCAAACTAAGTAAAAACACAACACTTGAGTCTGTGGACATGTGATACCTAAAGCACAGATTATGTTAAACAGATTTGACATCATCTGACCAACAAACAGTATGGTATGCCTTTAGCTTTTAAAGTATCAGCTACTTTTTGCCATTTTCAACACTTTATTTGACACAATACACGAGCAATTCTTATGATTAAAGCACACTGAGTCACTAAAATAGCTGTGTATTTATAAGACACATTAAAGGTGCATTACCGTATTTTCCGGACTATAAGCCACTACTTTTTTCCCCACGCTTAGAACCATGCGGCTTATAATGAGGTGCGGCTTTACTGAAGATTTTCCTTCACCTGCCAGGGCGCGCTTTAGCAGAAAGTGAAACAGGTGGAAGTCAAAAGTGGAAATCGAAGAAAGTGCTCATTTTAATTTAGCACATGTAAGCAGGCGGCACGACGAAGAACTTTTTTCAAATCCATACCCCCTCATCATGGTAACTACACGTATGAGTTCATATGATGCCGCATTTAAGCTGAAGGCCATCGATCTGGCAGTAAAGGAGGGAAACAGCGCTGCCGCACGTAAGCTTGGCATGAATGAATCCATGGTTCGGCGCTGGAGACGGCAGCAGGAAGAACTCATTCAAGCCAGCTTCACCCGGGGATGATGACAGCAACACGGACAGCGACACTGACATCGCCACAGAAAAGGTATGTGACGAAGCTCTTCTGAGGCTGTTCAACTCCGACACTGAAGAAGAGGACTTTAATGGCTTTAGTGCGCAAGAGGAAGATGAGAGCAAATGACTTTTTCTGGTAGGCAAGTGTGTTTTATTTACTAACCAGGCATGTTTTGTGTGCAGTTTTTATTTTATTATCATCCAGGGCTTATTAATGCTGTGTCAGCGCTGTTCTTTTCTTCTAAACATGCATGCAAATGACCGGTAATAACGCGTCAGTTCTGTTTTTATTTTATAACTATCCAGAAATATGAATGCTATCAGTGCTGTTTTCTTTTCTAAACTTGCAGGCACGTTCACCCGTGTTTAAAATTTGATTTGTTGAATTAAAACAACAACGAAAAACCTCCGTGTAGCGTCTTTCTGTCTAATTATCTTATGGTGTGGCCGTACATGCGCTGTGCGCCGGAGACCTGCATGTGGCTGCTGCACCGCAGCTTGTATTTGAGTGTGGCGTGTGTAGAAAACCTTTTTGTTGTTGGTGCGGCTTATATTGAGGTGCGCTCTATAGTCCGGAAATTACGGTATGTAAGAATGAAGTAAGAATGACATCCTGTGGTCAAATTTGGTTACTGCAGCCCATTTTCCAAACACACAAGTGACTCATTTCCATCTCTTGAGTTTCCCGCCACGGTTCAGCACCAGAAGATTCTAGATGACAAGCCATTGAGACATACACAATAAGTTGATACGTAGATAAATATTGTTTAATATTTTAATATTGAGTGGTTGATAATTGAAAAGGTAGATTGAAATTTTTAGAGCTAACCATTTGCTTCTAATTCTCCGTTAGGATTGTTAGCTCAATGTTAGCCTCTCGCTTTCTTTACCAGATATTAGCGAGAAAACAAAAAGATACTTTGACCTCTTAGAGGTACAAGTAATAACTTATGGGTCACTCCTGTTTGCTGGCTTCAGTTCTTTAAAGAGCAAGTCACCCCCAAATCAACTTTTTTTGGCTGATAAACTATATAAACGAGTGTCTAATCGTGCTGCAGACACGTGTAGTCAATAATTTGGCACTTCAGTGCATCATAGTTAAAATTTAAATATTCTACCTAAAACTGTCAGTGTTGTGCCGTCGTCGGGTAAAAACTCTGCACTGTATTTGAATTTAAATCTGCCTCCGCTATTGGCTAAGAGGTATGCTATGATGTAAACTGGGACATTATGATGTCACAATGCTGTCGTGAGTCTGTGTGTGTGTGTTTGTTAGCAGCTCCGCCCTCTCGGTCTGCCTGGCAACAGCATTTGTTGCATTTTTCAAACATGAAGTGGGAGTGGAGTTAGACTCTGGTAGGGGGTGACTTGCTCTTTAAACAACTTTGGGGCTTTTTGCCTGCCGGTGTTGAATTACAAATGCTGGAGCTGCAGCGGTAGCTCGGCACAGGCTCTGCAACCTTACGGCCTCACAGATAGTAAACAAAGACTGTGCCTCTCTTCAGCCTTATTAAAAGGAGAAAACCTGACAATCCTCCAGCTACCTGAGAATGAAATCTGTGTCCATGTAACCTTCCTGCCAACATGATTAGGACATTGGACAGTTCTGTGATTATTGCATTGTTGAATTCTTACATATTGCTCCTTTAACCCATTTTTCTAAATTTAATGACCAATATCTGATGTTGCACACCATCTGAATCTCTTCAGGGGAGAGCTCATCCTCCACTCGGCCCTCCTCCCACAGGTTAACAGATCCGCTCTGGACCTCTGACACATTCTTCTCTGCAGAAACAAAGAAATACCAATTTAAAAAAATCATAAAGCAGAAACACCTAGCAACAGAGAGAATTTTTCAATTCTATTTAGCGGATGTGATTTTGGCCAGGTATTTTTGTGTGTGATCTGATTTCTTCCCTGTATCTCAAATATTAGTAAAGTGTGAGTGTGAATCTTGGTGAAACTGTGAAAACAAAACTAACAACTAATGGTGAGCTGAGTAAAGTTCAAGAATCAAATATATTTGTGATTGCAAAAAAGAAAAGGTAAACAAAATTTTGTTATGCATGAAAACAAAAGTTTATTATGTATTTTTTTAATATCTCTTATTCTTATTAGTCATTGTTTCACCAACATTTTTAATTGGGCTTTATTTTACAAAAATAAATGCAAATTAAAGATGGTGGTATTTTAATGGTGTTTTATTTGTTTTAAGGTTTTAAGACAACAGATGGCTGTGGATGTCCGGCGGGTGCTTCTGGAGGCCCTGCCCCCGCCGGAGGATCCACTGCTGGATGGCCTCTCGGAGCCTACGAGCCTGATCCAGCCAAACATGAGAAGAGGAGACGATGGATCCGGAGATGACCCCTGCAGGCAGGCTCAGAGGCCCTTCCCCTTTAGGGAGGGACCTTTTTGTTTTCACCTAGTGTTGCGGTGAGGAGGGTAGTGTTGGTGTCCCTTTGGGCACCATCTTGGGAGCAATTTGGGACATTTCTTTTTTGTAAAATGTAAAAATGTAGCTAAAACCAGCTAATAATATTTCACAGTATAGACACTGCCACCATATGACGGCAGGTTCACTTTTCCTGGAGCTTTAAGAGGAATAAAGTCCAGTTTTCTGAGGGCAAACACACCATGACTCACCAGAACTTTCCTCCTTTACAGTTTTCTCCTCTGTGGGCTCTACTTCTATTGTTTTCTGAGTTTTCTCCACCCTTACTGGGTGCTCTGGCACCAGTTTTGATCTGAAACAAAAAGAAAAAAAGTAACAGAAATCATATGAAGAGTCTCTCAACAAGTTGAAGGTGAGGCCAGAAGATACTCACAGTCTCTTCTTGTCCACCATTCTCTTGACTCTAATGGCTCTCTGCTCCGAGTACAGATTACAAACGTCTGAAATCACAGGTCACTGGTTTAGTGACGAAGCATGAAACAAATGTGAACTTTTACATAACATGACATCACCTCTCAGATACATGTCTATGATGTCCAGCACTGCACCCTTATGCTCCTTCATCTGGGCTGAAGTCACCTGTTTCTCCACTGTGAAGATGCAAATAAAATATTTATTTAATAACGAAGTCCAGATGCTTTAAAACATTAATCGAAAGTCTGGTACTTTCTAGTTTTTACATCTGAAATAAACACACACCTTCAGTGCGTAGCTGCTTGATGGCTTCCGAGCAGGTCCTCATGAAGATCTGAGCATCCTGGTCGATCTGGTCTCGTTCATTTTCCGTCATGCGATTATGATCGGATGAGATGAGACTATGAAACACACAAAAACCATAAAACTTCTCCTCTGCTAACCTGGGTCAGGGTTGCAAAAAAAAAAAAGGACCAAAATATTCAGAAAAGGCCTCACCCTAAACATAATTCAGTTCTAATTGTTTTCTACACACCTGAACATCCTGCATCGCGGTTATGTTAGGATGAGCATTGCATCCTTGTGAGCTGACAGTAACACAGTAAGCAGGTTTAGATTTAAATGAACCTGGATTACACACACAAAGAATCCCCAACAAAGAAAGCAGTGTAAGTAAACATCCCTTAAATAAAATAACATTAAAATATTGAACATGCAAAATAACATAATGCTGATTTTGGAAATATTTGTCTTAACATGAAGTTGTAAAAATTAGGATTCATGTTTTTAAATTTGCAGACTGGTAACAGTAATGTGCCCTAAGATCCAGCAGAGGGCGATGTGATAGTTCCTCTCCCACACTATTATGCAAAGCTGAAGGCCATTTATGTTGCAGTCTTAACCCAAGGTTATTTTTTTTATTAATGTATGATTTCATTTAGTTCAAATCTATTTTCCATCATGAAAAATGTTGGCTTAAGACTTTTTACTTAAAAAAAAACAGAAGAAAGTTGAAAGAAAAGAGCACCTAATGGTTGGAAGTTAAATCCCTGGATTTGTCCAAACACTTCATGCTACAGCACATCAACCACTTTCATCTCTAATATTTCATTAATGTTCTCCACTGAGGATTTATACACAAATCTGACAGAAGCGGGGGGAGCTGATCTGAACTGCCACACCAACAAAACACAGAGAGCCCCTTGAGCAAAGGAAGGCCAGGATTAGTCCCTGGGCGTGATTTGTTCTACACTTGGTTGCAGCTCAATTATTCCAGACAATTAGACTGGAGCCTGCCTCAACAGACCACCCTACATGCCGCTGACCTCGTGCCAGCAGCCATCACATGCAACTCACGCAAAGAGCATTTGATAATAACCTTGACCTCTGACCTTCTCTGTTTTCTTTATAATCCCATGGTCAGTTTAGAAGCGCTCTGTTGCTACTGTTGATGACTCTTACTCTTTGGAGGGACTTACGTTCCAGCACTCACGTAATCTTTTCGATGTTGCAGCAAAAAGTCTTTTAGCTTGGTGATGTTTGTGATCTGTTGAGATAGAGAGAAAATGCATGACTGGATTTTCTTCCTTTCACATCACTGCATCAATTTAAAGCAACACAGAGCTTTTAACACTTTAAGCTGTTGCTTTCAAACTGGTTTCAGTGATTCTTGAGCCAGAAACTTGAGCAAGTTCACACTGGGTAGCATTCTCCTGATCAGAAACTGCACTTAACAGTTTTGTGGTTCGATAGATACACTGGTGGGAGGTCTCTATCTGCTTTACAGCAATAGCTGCTTACTGTGCCGGTAGCTCATATGAAGGCTAGAGGTTAGCTTCTTTAGTTTGCCAACTGTTAAAAATAGCACAGGAAGAAGAACAAGAAGAACTTTTTTATGTTGGCATTGTGGTGGATCCTGGAAGTAAAAGTAAGGGAGTAATGCCTTTGGAGGCAAAGCTAAGAGCTAAAGCCAGAGTGAACATCAGTGCAGCCTAAACGAGCTAAAGGAGGCTATGAAATCATGGACTGATGGTAACCTGGCTTTGATGCAACTGGATTTGTAAGTCATGATTTTTTTTTGTCAAACAGTGTGGATTTTTTTTTATTTTGTGGCTTATTTTAATATTAAATGGCTTGTGTTAGCAATAGCTCGTTGTTAGCGCTAGCTACAGTAAACAGTAAACCTCTTTAAAACAGTAGAAAGGGGAAGCAGGAAACATATTAGGTGTTGCTTTAAAACAGTTCCGCTCTTTCAAACAGGTTTAAGAAATTATATTAACGGTGTAAACAATTTCCTTCCTTCTGCATTCAAACTCAAACATGCTGAATGTGTCCTTTAATGCATACCAGATCTGACGGGTAATCACATTTGGTCAATCTGACATCTATCTGTATTCTCAATATTTACTTAAGACGACGCATAAACTCCCCGACATGAAAAACCCAAACTAACAATTTCCTTGCGGAACAGCTCTAATAAATAAAAGTCTGGACTGCTGCACACGTAGGACTGACAGCGCCATCTCTAAAAGGCTTTAAAATCACAATCTGTTACTATTTATCACACAGAAAATGTCCAGGTTCATGAGTGTGTACAGAGGAACCAGAGGAAACTTGATTCAGTCCAATATTTACTGTTGCAATTTGGTCAAATATTAAAAAAAGCCCAAATTGCTTCCCAGTCCGCGGAGCTGTGCTGGCAGGACACGAGTATGCATGAGTACACACACAGTGGGCTCTGTTGGATCCGGAACACGAAAGATCTCAAGACAAGCCTCGGATTGAAATGTGACACAATGACTTTGACTGTGACAGAGACCACGAAGCGTGGGGGATTATTTGTATGATGTCTTCAGCCTTTTTCGCTCTAACAACCTCAATTATCAAATTGCTTTGGCTGCAAGTAGTAACCTGGCACCTACGTTTAATGCTCTCTAAACATTCATCCATCATGACTCAGTGACTTAATGCAGTTTTATTAAAGCTGATGTCTGAAAAAAGAAGAAAAAAACATTGTTTTAAATAAACAGATGAAACAAATTTGTCTGCTTAGACAGATAACAGAGGGAAAGGGTCAGTTGGGGTGAGCCAACCCTTGTAATAATACTATTAATGCAGGTCAGGAGTTAATTTAGCGCAATAGAGATTAGAGGAGTTCTTATAGTTCTGCCTGAAGGATTTGGAGCTTTTCTAATATATCGTATTTTCCGGACTATAAGTCGCACCAGCCATAAAATGTATAATGAAGAAGGAAAAAAACATATAAGTCGCAGTGGACTATAAGTTGCATTTTGGGGGGGAAATTTTACTTTTCTTACAAAATCTGAGACCAAGCACTTCACATCGCAAGACAAGTACCGGTCACAATAACAGAATAAACAATCAGGGCACAGCAGCGTGCCATGTTCTCCAGCAGAGGATTGCGGTGTTTCAAACCCTCCCAGCGGGCGGGGAGAGCGCCCGCAGCACCCTGTCACAGGCTGCAGCAGGTGATGGCAGTGTTTGAAACCCTCCCAGTGGGGCAGAGGAGCTGAAACCTGGACCAGAGCCGGCCCGCAGCAGCGCGCAATGGTCTCCAGCAGGTGATGGCGGGGCAGAGGAGCTCATTCCTGGTCTGAAGCCGGCCCGCAGCAGCACGGTATACATTATTTGGTATACAAGTTGCTCCAGAGCATAAGTCGCAGGACCAGCCAGACTCTGAAAAAAAGTGCGACTTATAGTCCGGAAAATACGGTAATGGAATGAAAAATAACATTTTAGCAATGACTGACTGCTCCAGCTGAATAGGAGAGTGTGATATAACCTCAGACTAATATCATGTAGGGGTGTATATTGGCAAAAATCTGACGATACCGTATATAACTCACTACACTGGAGACGATACATATATTGTGATACTAAAAGCCAGATGAAATTAGCAATTATAGGGCTGCACAATACATCACAAATGTAACATCCAGATATCAGCATGCGCAATACGCTTATCGCAAAGAAAAAAATAATAATTATGCAACGAATGTTTAGCTTAATGTTTGCTACACATAACGCATTTTCTCACTGAAACAAAAGCATGCCGTTTTTGACAAATCAAATAGAGCCCTTCACTCATTTGGCCAATCGGGTGTTCTCATAGGTTAGATGCCCACCCTCTAGGTGGACGGCACTTAAAATGGATGGCTAGTAAACACATGAGTTAGCTTCGTTCTGCTCTTTCTGCTGATTCTACTTTTCCCAGGATCCACTGATTGCCTTTTCTTGTTAATTCTATTTTTCCCTTTCCTCACATCTTTTAAAAACAATTTTTTGCATTTTTATGATTGTTAGTCATTAAAAAATTTTCTTTGCTTTGACTTTTAGTTGAGTTAAGTGTTAGTTTATTTATTGCAAGTCATATCGTCATCACAATTCTAATCACTTATCGCACATTGCAGGTTTTCCTAATATTGTGCAGCCCTATTAGCAACTCAAGCCAGACGCTTCCAAGACGGATCCAGTGTGATCACGAAATGTCATTGTTCTGTCAGAATGAAGGCTTAAAAGTGCTGCCACCTAGCAGTCAGAGTTTGAATTACACCACAAAAGAAATACAGTAAATGTTTGCAAGTAAATTCTCTATAAGAAATCAATACACATCCTAAATATCGATTCAGTTTCACAACATGAAAAATCACAATATTTCAGAGTATTGTTATTTTCCTTAAATCTCTAATATTGTTTTTCAAGGAAATTTGTAATATTTATGACAAAAAAACTTTAACATGCTTGTGTTGTGATGTCATACATGTATTATAATTTACATTGGTTTTATTGTGAAGGATTCCATACTTAAGAGGTCATTTGGAATTGGAACTAGTTGAATTTTACTTCATTTAACAAAACAACAAAGTATAATGGTTGGCACTGAATGTAATAATTTTTTAAACTGAAGTTGAAACTTTCTTGTTCTTAAAGTATGACAGAAACATTTGTGTTTTGTAAAGTATGCATAACGATGTAAAAATAGATTCTTGTTATAGCTTGTCCTCTCTGTACATCATCCTCAGCAACATTACTTCAACTCTGTCCCAATAACAGCAGGATTATGACTAAAATAACACATTCTTCCCTTTCATTTTTAGCAAATGCCTGTTTCACTCACATGAGTAAGGAGCAAAATTCTAATAAAAATACCATGGCTTCCTAGGACTTTATCTTTTAATCTATTTTTATTTATTTACAAAATTTTAGGAGGATGAGAACCACCATTTCGTTTTTAAATATATGATTTATGCTTTATTTAATGCATGCTTTCTGCTAGTCACTAGCACCTGGAATAAGCTAACTTTTACACACAGTGTAATAATTTCCCAAGTAGCTGCTGCACCTTGTTGACCAGCAGGCAGTGCTAAATCCTCAGTGGAAGAACTTGCAAAATCAGACCGCAAACATGAGCGCAGAAAGTGTGCATGTGCGTATTGTGTGTATATTGGGTAGTGCTGGGCCTGCTGCTCTGGGGTTTGAGCCGTCTCCAGTGTGTGTGTGTGTGTGTGTGTGTGTGTGTGTGTATACATTGGAGCTCAGATTCCCAGCACAACCTCAAGGGTTTGCAGGGGGTCAGTGGGATCAATTGCTCTTGTAACTTAAGACCTTAAAGAGCAAGTAATTCCTCAACAATGAGGAAGGGGGTGGCCTTGTGCATGTGGCTAACCATAAATGTGTGCACCTAAGTGTGTGTGTGTGTGTTTATGAACAGCCGCTGTAGGTGGGTGTGAGCAGAGCTTGCAGCGGAGGCAGGAGGAGACAGTCTGCCGGGCTATATCTAATCTCGTCATCATCAAAGACCCCCACTTTAACTCCTCACTTTCTCCTTCCCCCTGCAGCCCCGAGTGAGCCCAAACAAACCATCAGGAGGGATTATTATGAGGAAGAAAAGGGAAAAGGCTTAGCCAGCAGATTTCTAAAGAGTCTGGATGGCTCTTTGTTTGGGTAAATCCAGGTAAATGACAGAATTGGATGATGACTGCATTGCTTCGGTATAAGACCCTGCCTGTGCGTCCTGACCGTGGGCTATCCACACTGACGCCATGCTTAAATACACTGGCCTGAGTTGCAGGACTGTGCAACATGTTGACTTTATTATCATGCTTATTTGTGACTCACTAAACAACTGCATTTGTCATCTCATGTCTATTAGGCTAGAAGCCTTCAGCCAGTTCAAACACAAAGAATTAAAAAAAACAATCTATTTAAGAATATTCATCCATGGCATTCTGATTCGTGTGAACACAACAGAATGGAGGTAGACCCTACCTTTATGTTTAATTAGCCTTGATGAATACAAACTGGAAAAAGCTCCAAATCCAGCATCGCACCGGGCTGCAATGGTTGGTAATAATTTGGATACATTTTCAAGGTGAACTGAACAGAACTGGTATGTTAGGTCAAGGTTAAGCTATAATAAGTTGTTTCACCATTGCAGTTCAGTAATAAAAATGATTACTTGAGCTACAATTTGTTTAACGACCACTTCGCTAAGTGGAGAGTTGTAGAATATACGTTAAAGTCCCATTAGTCATCATCACACCCTGATCTCACTCATACCACTAGGCCACTGAGCAGGTTACAGTCACATGCAATGACTGAATATTTCAAATCAAATCAAACTTTATTGATAAAGCACTTTTCCTACAAGGAATGCAACTTTAAGTGCTTTACAGATTAACATTACTCTGCATAACCCTCATTCCCATCCCTCCCACACCAATTTAAAAGCATTTGCACAGTCGTACCATAAGCCCCCTCCCCACCCAGGCACTGCCCGGAGAGCACCCAGGCAGCAACAATCGACAACCGCCCCCGAGGCACAGGGCCCCATGGAGGAAACGCTGGAAGAAAGATTAATATAAGATGAAATATAAAAATAACAAGAGTTAATATAATAGTAAAAGTAAGTAAATAAATAATAAATAAAATTCTAATAAATATTAAAATAATATGGATGTAAACTAAAACTGTGACACAATGTCATCAACTAAAATATGTAAAGCAAGTAATCAAACTATAATAAATAATAATCAGTTAAAAGCTAAGCTAAATGGGTCTTGAGCCTGCTCAAACATGAATGTTCTCTGCGGCCCTGAGGTTCTCCGGAAGACTGAGGGCCATAATACTGAAAAGACGCCTCGCCATGAGTAACCAGGAGACAGGTGCCAGATGAGTGCAGAGGCCACGAAAGTCCATGTGGTAAAAGCAGTTCTGAGAGATAAAGTTAAAGTCCCATTAATTCATCCCACACTGGTGAAATATTCTCCACATTTGATCAATCCCCGTGGGGAGCGGTGAGAAGAAGAAGAAGAAAAGATCTCGAGCTGCAGCTGTGCTCGTGAACCATTTGGTGGTTTAACTCCCCAATCCAACACCTTAAAGCTGAGCGTCAAGCAGGGAGATGTTGGGTCCCATTGTTAACCAAGGTCTTTGGTATGACCGGACCAGGTCTTGAACCCCGGTCTCCCGGTCCCAGGGCGGACACTCTACCACTAGGCCACTGAGAAGGTCATAAAGACACTTAAAAACAATTAAAAGAACCTTGAAATCTTAAAACTGATCCTGAAATATACGGGAAGCCATTGCAATGAATATAAGACTGGTGTAATGTGCTCCCACCTCCTGGTCTTCATCAGGATATGTGCTGCTGAATTTTATAAAAGCTGTAAACCTGAGATGCACTTTTCATTTTGATAGAACATCTGTACATTCTGAATGTTCACATTTCCTGCAACAAGACAGTGACCCCTCCTTTCCACCAGCTTGGGGACCGGATGCAAAGGCCTGGCAGGCTGGATGTGGTTCACTGCTGTGCAGCAATGCTAATAATAAAGCCTAATTTATACTTCTCCATCAGCTCCACAAGGGAGAGACACGCACGGACAAAGACATTTTGCTCTGGACTTCTTCGTCTCCTGGGGAGTGTTGCAAAGCAATTCCCCACCAGGGCAACAGAGGGCGTAGTACTGTTCTGGGGTATCCTGTCATGTATTCGGTCCAAGATGGTGCATTTGTTATTGTGTTTATGTTGTGTTTTTTGTATTTAAGAGACTTTTTAACACAAACAAATTTGTCTCTCATTCTCCTCCACCTCTTCATGCGCTCGCCACCTCTAAACCCACGTTTCCTGTCATTTCCATCCACAAATAAAATGCTTGCTGCTTATTTTTTCAACCTTCCAGTCATGGGTGAATAAAACGTTCATAATTTAGAGGTATTCTTCAAACTGCTCTGTATCTGCTGCTAGATATCTTTGGCTCTCTTTATGAAGAAGAAGAAGAAGAAGAAGCAGACGGTCTTTTATATAGTGCCTCTCAAGATAAAAATTGCGAGGAGCATCAAAAAAAAGTATAAAAAGATTTTAAAATGATTAAAATATGTTTAAAAGGAGAAAATAACAAAAAATATGTCAGGAAAGGGAGAGAGAAAATGAACAAGAAAGAGGGAATTCAATGGATCCTGGAAAAGGTGGAATAAGACTAAGGAGAGGGTGGTGACAAAGGTCACGCAAAAACCAGCTTGAACAGATGAGTTTTCAGCTGCTTTTTTAAAGGAGACCTCTGAGTCCACTGATCTCAGGCTCAGGGACTCAAGAACATGCAAACATAAATTTTGTTCTTAAAATTGAATCCCTGCTTTATGAAAATCTCCTTAAATTCAAATATTTTAATTTCCGGAACATTGTTATTTTGTAATGAGCTGATTTCGTTAATTCAAACAAAACATGATATGTTTAAATATTCTGGAGCTAGAAACATAATTGAAATAAACGTTAAGCAGATGAATAAAAATCCAACTAAATGCTTTGAAAATCCACAAGCGTGCAGAGTTTTCCCAGGGAAGAGGACTTCTAATAACACAACATAGTTTTAAGAGCTGGCTGATGGCCACACTTTTCAGGCTTTCAAAGAAAACACTGTGAGAAGGAGCAGATTTCGGAATATCAATAATGATGGCACAATGGGGAGCCAAGCACTATTTTCTACACCCAGTTTAACAATTTCAGAGTGACCTCTTCCATTTAAAGTTGAGAAGGGCAGCATGCTGTGGGGAGTGATGAGGTGAGCTGTGAAATGGAGATCACAGCGGTCAAAACCAGCCCCTATGAAGTAAAAGATTCCCCCGTCCAAACCCCATGCTGCAAACACTGGCTCTCTTATTAGCCAATCAAAACCCTTTTTCTTTCTTAAATCGCTTTGAAAGAAGCTACATTTCCCTTCTCGCTATGCAGATTTAGTTGGGAGGGGGAGAGGGGAATCTCAAAAGACCAGTGTGTATTTGTCAACTTTGATGTTTTCTTTCTATTTTTGTAAAGCTTCAATGGAAACTTGGGAAGGAAAGTAAGTGGGAGAGTTATGCATGTCTTGAAGGGCACCCACATCTGTTGTGCATTAGGTGCTGACCGTCAACATTGTTACTGGGGACCTAATTTAATATTTTCTCTGTTTTGATCTTCCACCTTTAATCACTGGCTCTTGGGAGGATCGGCTTTCCTCAAAAATTGTTTGAGAGCCGAAAGAAAATGTTATTGTAGCATGTTTATGGAATCATACATGGGAAGAGGCGACTTGGGCAAAAAGGAGGAAAAAAATGCTGCATATGTCAGGCTGTACACAGAAGAATGAATAGTAGATTTGGGGAGATGTGGATGAAAACCGCGACATAACTTTGAGCAGTCAGGATATTCCAGATGCGCAATTTCAATTTCTACATAAACCTTTTTCTGAGATGATATCTGCAGCAGAGGAGACAGCAGGAGGAGAAGGGGCGAAGCATGAGGCAGGAACCACAGGAGTTTGGGTTTCCTTGGAATCAGCAGCAGTGCTTTTATTAAACCGCCATTTCCAATATCAATGGAACAGAACATAACAAAAACCTGGTTGAGCAGAAGTAAGAGCCACTAGGCTCAAGTTTGCTTCAGGCTGATGGTTGGAGCCATCGGGCACCACTTAGAGCCCTCTTACCCCATGGGGAACATAAAGTGCTTCTTCAAGTTGCCTTTGAAGACGTCTCTGTTCATGATATACAGGCACATTCTTTCCAGATCCGATGCTTCAGCACAATTTAGGAAAGAAAAAGGACAACAAATTGAAGTTTATTTAAATTAATACTAATAACTTTATTTCTGTATTTACATAATTTTCTTAATTTATCTACCAAAAACCATCACATGTTCAGGAAGTACATTGATAACAAACATGTTTATATTACGATTAAATTCTATAATTGTCGCTAGTACATCCTCAATTTGTGGCTGAATTAAATGATGCACATTCCTGTGACAGGGCAGATGGCTGGTAGCCTGGCCTGCCAGATTCATCCTCTGTTTAACTCTACACAGAGAACTACTCTGGTTACTCACAGGCAGAGAGGCACATGAGGGGGGCAGGTTTTCAAACTTTATAAAATTAGAAAATTTTAATAGCAACACCCAAAAGTGTTGCTCAGCTTGAAGTTACACATCTCTATCTTCTGGTGTAAAGCAAAAACTTCATAACGGATTATATTTGCAGCTGTGGCTTCTAAAATGCAGCAATAATGCGACTTTGGTGCTTAAAGGGTTAATTCTACCAGTATTCTCAGCAGGCCTTTCAGTTATAAGCCTGTACATTTACAATTTATTATTTTTATTTATTAATAATTTATTATTATTTATGAGTGGGTTC
The DNA here is from genome assembly GCF_043380555.1 of Nothobranchius furzeri. NCBI lineage: Eukaryota > Metazoa > Chordata > Actinopteri > Cyprinodontiformes > Nothobranchiidae > Nothobranchius > Nothobranchius furzeri. The sequence goes on along the minus strand of NC_091743.1, from coordinate 54,504,788 downwards.
AAGTGAAACGTTTTATTTTGAGTTTTATTTTATATGGTGCTTTGTTATTATGTTGGTGCTAATTTTTTTTTATATTTTTTAAATAATTGATTTATTGCAATGCCTTGATTTTAGTGAGGTTTGCACACATTGAAGCAATAAATTCAAAGCAATAAAATAAAATAAAATAAAATAATATATATATATATATATATATTTCACTTGACTCCGGGGTCTACTGTCAAGCTCCAGTCTAAAAGCTGATGATAGTTTGATGCTTTGCAAAGTCATTATTGAAAAGAAAAAAGTGTAAAGACATCTCATTGGTAATGCAATTCAAGTTTTTGGCTCTTGTGTATTCAAAGCAATTAATAGTTTCAATGTGTTTGTTTCAGCTTTGGCACTGTCTTATGAAAATTAATTCTTATCAGTGTAGGAGATGTGTTTCCCACATAAATAGCTGATGAAGGACTATATTATTTTCATGATGTAAAACACTGCAGACAGAGTCATGGACCATTTTCTTACTTATTTTGTGTAATAAATTACATATTTTATTACATAAAATAGGCCCCCTCTTGTGTAGCGGAGATAAAATGGATACATTTTAATTTCATATGTGAGGCATTTTTATTTTTCTTCTCACACTGAACACCTATGTGTAAAACTTAATTTTTAAAAATGGAGATATTTTTGATGTAGTGATTTACATCAAATTGTTAAGTATCTTAATATTGTACTGATTTTTCTGTTGAACTTGTCAATATCTAGTACACACACACACACACACACACACACACACACACACACACGATTTTATTTGTTGAAGTTATTAATTTCCTATAAAATGAATCATTTTAGGAGAAAATATGGTTAAGTCAGAAAACATGGAATATAGAAAATAAACAGAGAATAGAAGCGTTTTGAAAAAAGTAAAATAGATTGGGTCCTACGGATCAGAGCACATCCTAGATTGTGAATTACATCTAAGGACTGAGGAAGATGCTGGTTTTTTTACACTCATCAAACCTACAGATGACTGATTAGAAAGGTTGATAAAAGTTACTCAATTTAGAAAAAATCTATATTAGGTTTAAGAGTACCTTTGATTGAAGTTGGTTTTAAAAAGCAAGTTAATTGAATATGGCAAGTTAAACACTCTGATTTGAAGATGATCACGAGTAAAATGTATCTCAGAGTCACTAAATCATATTAAATATTCATGCTATCTTGTTTAATTACTGTTCTTGAGATTTGTATTACAGCTATAACTTATTTAGGCCACTTCTTTTTTTTAAATTTTCACTTTAAAATGTAACATATTTTATTGAATTGGCCAAAATGCAAAACAAACTTGAACGAATACCTATATTATGTGCATTTTAAAACGTTTCAACTGGCTTTATTCAGGATAAATATGAATGTAGCATTAGCTGCCAACTGTACAGATACCTATTATAAAAGTTTCCGGGTGAAAAGTTTACCCTCTGCTTTAAATAAGAGGCGCTTGCTGCCTCTCAGAGTCTAGTAAAAGAATTCTAGTCGTTAGTAAATTTTGTTTTAAGAAGCCATACAACGATTATCAGGATCATATGGAGGCTGTCAGAGCTAGTTTCGCTAGCTGCGGTAAAACACTCACCACTTCTTTAGCTCGCGGTGAGAAGCCGCCCTTCGGTTTGCTTTTCTTAAAAATCTCATCTTTTGTAGACTCAAAGCCCACTCCTATAGCCTTGTTCCTGGTTTTGACTGTCTTCACGCTCGCTTTGAAAAGTAAAGTTATATCCACTGCCATGCTTCTCTGTGTGCAGCTGCACCACGACACGGTAAACAAACTGACACGTCACCGAACATGATGTCATTCTCCTGCGACGCTACAGGTTTTCCCTGAGCTGGAGAAGAGAGCTTTAGAATTTAGGTTTGGACTGTTTCAGCAAATGAAAAAGATTTTGCTTCTTTATAATAATCACATACGGTGAGCCTTCCACCTTATATTGTTTAATTGATGTTTGTTTTTTAAGGGAATAGTTTTTATAATTGAGAAAAACCCTTAAAATTAACAATTTAAGGTTAAAAAGTATTAAGAGAAAGTCTTTTTAAATCATGGTCATTTTGAATATTATCCTGTATATTTTAAATGTTATACTGTTTCTCTATTTATCAATTTCATTACATATAATAAATGTTTCAATACCAGGCTTTTGCAGAATTTAATAATGCATTTTTATAGCATGCTGTTGAAAAAAAGTGTATGGGGAGGAAAATTATCAGAAGGTGTGCCTGGTGAATGAGGGTCAGGAAAAGCTGATAGAATTAACTTGTTTTTGTGTGTTTCCTCGAGGAATAACCCTGCAGTCTGTTAAAGGGATGTCTAACGAGACCTGAACAGGACTGTCTTCTTCTTGCGCCGCTAATGCAGAATTCATATTGAACTCTGAGCCCATTACTATATTTTTACAAGAACTAATATGACATTTTTTCTCAAAAGAAGGATTTTCTGCTGAACAATTCGTGACTCCAACAGTTGTTTCCGTTATGAACCTGTCAGCAGGACTCTTTAGTCTCTGAACTGATGGAAATTCAACAACACGGGTGACAGAATTTAATATGGATATCCTGAACTTACTAATAAAACTGTGGAAGAGGATTAGGGCAACTGAAAAGAAAGAGAAATCTGACTTTTTTCTCAGATTTATGACTTTTTCCCCCTCAGAATTGTCAAAGTTGGAAATGTGAGAATAAAAAACTTTAAATTCTAAGACAAAAGCTAGAATAGTCTTTTTTTCATTTTTTTCTTTTCAGTGGCCTTAACCCTCTTCCGTATTAATCAGAATGTGATCGGTTTAATCAATTTCCCTCTGGGATTAATAAAGTATGTTTGAATTGAATTGGATAGATAGTGAGAAATTACTGCAATATAATTGCAGTATTATTGTAAAAAATGTAATACATTTTATACATGTTAATATTTACAGTTGTGATTAAAATAAAAATGATCACACAGTAGAGGAAAATAATCACACAAAACCAAGCTGTGATGGAACACATTAATCCAGATCTATCAATTTTCATCCGCTCATCCAGGGTTGGGTCAGGGGGGCAGCAGCCTAAGCAGAGATGCCCAGATTTTCCTTTCCCCAGCCACTTGAGCCAGATCCTCCATGGGATTCCCAAGGCATTCCCTGGCCAGCTGAGAGACATGGTCTCACCAGCGTGTCTTAGGTCTTTGCTTGGGTCTCCTTCCGGTTGGATGTGCCCAGAAACCCTCACCAGGGAGGCGTCCAGGAGGAATCAGATGTCCGAGCTGAGCCACCTCAACTGGCTCCTCTTGAATCCAGATCCAATAGAAGTTTCAACAGATGTCACTAAATCACTCACAGCAGAAGTTATTGATCCTTCAGTTGCTACCTTCACTGGTTCAGAAGAACATATGAAACACTCTGCACAACACTGCAGGAACAAATGGATTTGGAAATGTTTGTTCTAAGACGGCAAGTTGCAATTTTCCAGCTTCAGCAGGAGTATTACACTCTTAAAATTAGGCTGACGAAGAAACAAATGGCAGAATCTTTCCAAAAGGGCTAATACTTTGTCCTTTTGTGTCAAATAGTTGTTGTATTTTTCAACAACTGATTTAACCTTTGTATGACACATATGTGTGTGTGTGTAAAATCTGCCAATGTAAGCAAAGCTAAACATCTATTCGGTAGACAACATTTCTGCAATATTTCTCATAAATTTGTTTATTTTTAAGAGGCTTGTGTTGGTACCGGGATTTAAGCAGAGTGTTGAATAAAAGCCTGTTATTTGCTCTGTGGTTTGCTCATTTCCTTAGAAAATCTTGTGCCAGTCTGCATTACAGCTGAGTGCTGCGACCGTCTCTGTTTTCATGCTCTTTCAGCATTACTAATGCCCTTTTTTCAGACTCTCTTAGCTTTGAGTTTCAAAGAAAGCTGCTTTTAAGTACTGAGGTTAGGAAACACATTAAAGACTGATTGCTTTTATGACACAGAATGTGTGGCGAATAAATGAGTGCACTGGATTTTATACCAAATATTTTTTTGCTGATACTCATAAATGGACTTCTTCACAAGCCTGTGCTTTCTTGGTTGAACAACTGTTTATTTTTGTTTTATTTAGTAGAACAGCTTGATGTCCATCGTGCATAAAAGCCAAGACTTGTCTTGATACTATTACAAAGTTTCTAAATAGTGAAATAATTCATCACCACATCATTCAAATATTAGATGGTCTTTCATCAAGAAAATTGAATCTCGCTCTTTTAAAAACACATTTGTGTTAAAGAATTTTATATTAATGTTTTGGCTTCAATATAAGATTACAAATTTTATAAACTTTTTTCCACACGGTTTCCAATATTTTTCTTCACTTTTTGACTGAAAAGCTCTATTTTAGCTGTCTTTAGAGCATTTTGTTCCAAAAACACACCCAGTCAGCTCTGATTTGTCAAATCAAATAAAAGTTTATTTCTATAGCATTTTAAAACAACAACCTATTGACCAAAGTGCGTAACAGAGATTAAAATCACATCATAAGAGAGCATAAAGAACATTAAACTGGCTAGGAAGCAGCAGGAAATAACAAGTGGCGTTAGTAGTCGAGCAAATGATAAAAAGGAACATTCGAGAATAAATATAGAAAAGAAGGAATATAGAAACTGACATAGAAAAATAGATTTACAGGGACAGTGTCACACTCTAAAAAACAAGAAATAAAAGTATGTCTTTAAAAGTGATTTAAAAGCAGTCAGCTCCGAGCTAGTACTAGCACACTGTTCCAAAGTGTTGACAAACACTTCCTTTGTTTGCCAGAATGCGAGCAGGAGCATTACGGACTGCCTGAGTGTCAAAATATAAGAGTACACATAACATGCATGTTTAAAGAGCAAGTCACCCCCAAATCACTTTTTTTTTTGCTGATAAACTATATAAAGGAGTGTCTAATCATGCTACAGACACGTGTAGTCAATAATTTGGCAGTTCAGTGCATCTTGGTTAAAATTCAAATATTCTGCCTAAAACTGACAGTGTTGCGTCGTCGTTAGGGAAAAATTCTGCACTGTATTTGAATTTAAATCTGCCACCGCTATTGGCTAAGAGGTATGCTATGATGTCATCTGGTATATTATGATGTCATAACGCCATTGTGAGCCTTTGTGTGTGTGTGTATTTGTTAGCGGCTCCGCCCTCTCTGTCTGCCAAGCAACAGCATTTGTTGCATTTTTCAAACATGAAGTGGGAGTGAAATAAGTCTATTGTAGGGGGTGACTTGCTCTTTAAGTAGTGCCAAACCAGCCATTAAGTAAATGTATGTGATATAATTAACCTAAAACGTTGTAATTAACATGTAATATACTATGTAATAGCTCTAAACCACTCCTAATTTTGTTACATTGCTTCTAAGGTACCAAATTTTTGACACATCTTTTATAGTGTTCTTGATCAATGGTTCTTCACACTTTCTCAAAGTTAAAAAAAATATTCTGGGACTTTAGCTGCTTTTCTACTTACTTTCTGTCCAGTCCTTGTAGATTATGCATTCCTTATTGACATTCCTACACACTATCTGTTCCTGGATAAAGACCAAGTGATGATATCCATTCCCACTGTCCCTGACAGATGAGCCATGTTTCGTAGTGTCCTCTGGGCAGTCCACTTAACTCCCTGAAAAGGGCCTTTACTCTCCACTTTCTCTTTGTTTGGACTATCATCAGACCTGTCAGTCTTGGCTCCTTTATCTTCACAAGAATCATCTACTGTTTGACATTGGCTTAATTATTTCAAAAGCCCTTATCTTTGGCTAGCCTAAGGGTGCATCCTTTTTTCCGACTAACAAAAATGATCATAACTCTGATCTACTAATCGTTTGTTCTATTTGGATTGTTTATTAGCACAGTGGAGTCTGCAACCAGAGGTAACAATGCAACAATATCAGCAAGAAGTGGTCCAGCTTGGAGATAGGCTCCTTTGAAGGTAGTTTACTCTGTCTTTTGAAACTCTCCACTTGAAACAGTATGCAGGAATGTCATGCAGCTTGAACTGATGGTGAGCAATTACATGGGAGGAGGCTGCTGCCTTTGAGGTGGAGGCTTACGTGCCACACCCTGCAGGCTTGCACATCAAGACTCTGGACACGTCCCAAACTGTGTGAGGACATTCTCTCATCTTTGAATCTTTCTACTTATGAGATGGTTTGTCACAATCTGGCCGACTGCAGATGTTGAGTTAAGTCATTCAGTTTTCTTTGGTTGGCATAGAAAAAAAACAAACAAACAAAAAAGAAAGAAAAAACAAAGATGAAAGTTCTTTTAGTACCCTGAAGAAAATTAGAGTCAGAACAGATTTTTTGTTGTGCAATAATAATAATAATTTGAAGTTCTTTTTTGCCTCATGATGTCATGTTGATTGAATTACATAAAACTCAATGTGTGTTATTTCTGTTTGTTGTCAAACAAATAGTGATTAGGCATAAGGATAATCCTACACATGTGGCTGTGTGTTTGAGAAACTGATATTATCCAGCATTTCTCTGCACTATGTCCGTGGGTTTGCATGTCTGAGACTATTTAGATGCTAATTTGTTTCTTGCCCTTAAAATAATCAAGATCCAGTTGTGCATTCATCTCATGCAAGGTCATGCACTTGTAGGTTTTCTGGAAAATCAATCAAGGAAAATTTATGCAGCATTGGGCCAACAAAGAGCCACTCATAGGTTGAGTACAGACGCTGTGATCACAAATTGGATTTTCCATAATGTAGTTGCCGCTACAAATGCTTAATTTTATTTAGGATAGAAAGGGCATTGCCAATCACCAACAAGCTTCAGGCACCGATTCCTGCTCAAGGGATTAACCACAACTTATGTTTTTATATTTCTGGCACGGTGATGGGCAAGGAAAGGAAACTTTCCAAAACACAAGGTTACAAGGCAAATTACTCTTAACTTGGACTGAACCATTCAATTTTCTTATTATGTGTTGTTTTATTTACTCTATATGCGAAAAAAGAAGTTATTTCATTTTTGGCTCGTGTGATTTTCAGATGTAATACAATAATGCCATGACCACATGAAGACAGTCATGATTTGAACATTATGGATATGCTTGACTTGATACTTTCCACAGCTGACCTCAGAAATGGACAGCAATTGCCTCGACCAATGAAAGGGGATCCTCTTTGTAATTAAAGCCAGTAGAAAATTGGATCATTTTTTGCCTGGACTGCTTTCACATTCCAACCTAATATGGCACTGGAAGCGTTTGAAGTTGCTGTCCTGGCAGTTCTAAATTATACCTTTCATCAGCCAATCATAAGAAAATGGCAACCTGACAGTCCCAATCACAACTTACTGTTTAGCTGGAGTCCATGTAATCAAGTTGCGAGCAAACAAAACCTCTGACAAATCAACTACGAATGCTAGACTTACCATTTCTTCATTATAACTCATAAAATGTTTTCCTTTTGCAGTCTAAATTAATCTTTTCCTTCATCCACCAAAAGTTGAACATATGCAATTATCTTTTTACGTTTTCCCCCAATGATTACCTTCTCAGTGAACCATGTGTAATGCTGCTTGTTCTAATCTAAATTTGAAGTCTTGCATGATATAAACCAGCGCTCAAGCAGGAGATTGAAACTGGCATTCTTGTAAAAGGTTTCTTTTTTTAAGGGTTTTGCATCTGTCTGAAGATTTTTATATGGTGTAAGTGCAACGTCATGGGCCTATATTAGGCTAGGGACCTTAATAAAGTATAAATTACACATGAGCACTCGCACCAGACCACTGTGTGTATCTTCTACACTGACATCCAAACTAAGTGTGTTTTTATACACAGCTAAAAGGAACAGTTTACACAGTTTGACATGATGCTCTGTTGTGAATAATAGCTTACCCTTTGTATAAAACAAAGTATTTGTCCCCTTACAAATATCTTATTTTGTTTACTTATTTGTCACAATGAAATGTTTCAGATCAGCAAACAAATTTCAAAAGAAGATAAATAAACACGAAGAAATACAAATCCTATCCAAGGCAGCCAGGCCCAATGGGAAAGATTAACTGCCTCATTGTTAAGCCACACATTAACTGTTGTCTCTTTTAGAAAAGACACCGTGGCAGCATCAGGGAGCCTTAGGTCATGTACAAGTGGTCAGACCATGACAGTAATGTGGCGCAATTGTGTCATTTTTACAAAAGATTATGCAACAGTGGTATAAAGCAGGGATGTGGGTGTCTCACTGCTGCCGCGGACTTCTGTTTATTTTGGACATAGTTGTTTTTGTTGCAAATGATGTCATGTTTATTTAGTTTTTTGACAAGTCGTTCATTAGACACACTGTGGTGTCTTCTAAAAAGGGCCTGGGATTGGCCACACCCAGACCTGATATTAGAATAAGAAACCAAAGTCAGTTTGGAGCACAACCATCAAGTGGGACATGTTGGTGTGAATCAGAAGGAAGCGTGAATTTGCAGTTGTGTACTATTGTGGAATTCACACAGAATTTCTGTTTTTTCTGGAAGGTGTAAAATAACACAATCTCTGCCCTGAATCGGCTGCAGGTCTTCCAGAACGCTGATGCCAGGTTCTTGACAAACACGCACTGAAGTAGCAATATTACCCCTGTCCTGGAACTTCTTCACTGGCTCCCTGCCATTTTCTGAGTACAGTTTAAGTTATTGACTTTTGTATTTAAAGCACTCAATGACCTGGCACCTCCCCATTTCTCTGACCTGCTCACTCATGTACCCACGAACATGTTGAGGTCGGCTGACCTCCTGCTGCTTTGCACGCCCTGGATGCGATACAAATCATGGGGTGAATGAGCATTTGTACATGCTGCCCCAAAGCTGTGGAACTCTTTACCCATTAATGTTCGGCAGGCTCCGTTATTGGCAGTTTTTAAATCTCGTTTAAAGACCCACTTCTACGATGTGGCTTTTAGACAGTGACTCATTTTAGTGTTTTATTGTGTTATTGGTTTAATGTGTTCTTAGTATTCCTCATGTTTTATCTGCTTTTGACTGGTGTTTTTATCTTCTGTTTTAGTTGCTTAGATTGGTCGTGTTTTGGTTTAGCCTGTGCAGCACTTTGGGCAGCTCCCATGCTGCGTTTTAAATGTGCTATATAAAGAAACTATGGTATGGTATACAGCCCCTTCCACACAGGTTGGTTTGAAAAGCTGTTTTCTCTTAACCCTCCCACTGTCCTAATGGGTGTGACCCCGCGAGGAAAGTTAACCATTGAGCAGAGTTGATGGTTTATCCCTTGGGTCCGTGTGGCAGGAGTGAGCACCACCTCACTCCTGCCACACGGACCTCAAGGGATAAACCATTAATCCTGCTCAATGGTCAACTTTCCTCGCAAGGTCACCCATAGACAGTGGGAGGGTTAATAAATGAAACCATCATTGGAAATTTGAATTTTTTTTCACTCAGATTGTCTTTGTTCAATGTTTTCAGATCTGAAACAAAAAAGAAAAAAAAAATCATCCATCTGCAAGGAGGTGGAATTTTTCCATGACGCTGAAGCTCTTTGAATGAAATAATGTTAAAGAAACAGTGATTAGTTCTTTCTGGATAAATAAGCTAACAGCTAGCCATAGATTTCAATGTAAGTAACCATGCAATAATGCATTTTCAGATGTGTAAAATCAGTTTAAAAAATAGTATTACAAAAAACTACTGTGACATGTGGAGTTTTGGATTATTTTAAGATGGCAGAAATCTACTTTGCAACATGCTTTGATTGGCTGTTAGCTCGTCACTCTGGTCAGAACTAGGTCTTGGGTTCACAGTTTTTCCCACCAACAAAATGTTTCATGCAATTCAAAATGACAAAAGAAGTAAAGGCTCCAATCCCCCTAAACTTGTCTTCTACGCTAACTTTGACTGAAAGCATGAACAGCCTCGGTTTAACGTTAAGCCTGTAGATGAACGGGACGAATCATGTTTGCTTGTCACCACTGTAACGGACAGCTGCAGGGCTCTGAGCTTAAGTTCAGTGAAGACTTTCTTACATTTTCTTCTCTGCTGCCCAATTATGACATGGCACAGCTAACACAGATGACCACATTCACACTGACACAATGCTCCTACAGGAATAAGAAGCTCAATAGCAGCATTTACAGAGTGGGACACTCCTTGAGCTGTCTCAGACTTACAGGACAGCTGTAAGACGGGAAATTACAGGTAACAGCTCAGGTCAGCAGGTTCACTGACAAAGTCTGTTTTACATAGATGAATAAATCATGGCAGCAGAGGTACCAAAATACAGTGTGCTCAGTGGAAAAAACAGTATGGAATTTCTGAATAACTTTGCTGATCTACTGTGAAAATACAAGTCCTCCTGTACGATGGTTGACCTTTAATGTCAGTTAAATGTGTGTTTTGCCGCTGAGAGACTGTTGGCTTACAACAAAACCTTAAAACAATAGTTGCTATTATGCGTCGTCAGGAACTTCAACTGTACAGATGTGAGTTTTTGACCCAGTCTTCCTGAGGGACGCTGAAATGAAACATAAACTAATTTGTGTTTTGGCGGTTTCTGTCATTCTTAACCTCAGTCTTTGGCTAAAGCCGGGGCTTTATGAACTTATAAGTAGGCAAAAGGGGATCAAGGCAAAAGACACAAACAGATGAATGAAGCCATATGGAGCTGATGGAGACCAACTCATCTTACGATACATGACAACGTAGCACACAGTCCCACCTCCCCCTGATTCTAATTCTGTCTCATATCACTGCCCTTCACGAAAGACTGCAACTGGAGAAGGTCAGTCGATGACTGGGGCCAAGAACAAAGTGATTGGGATTTTCAGAAAATGCACACAGAGACCGAGGAGGAAATGGTTTTGCCGCCAAACATTCAATTACATGTAATTACAATAATTCAACCCTGGGGGATGGTTTATTCCATTTTATTATGAGGTTTGCTCTTTCATGTCTCGTTTGGAAGAGGAAGAGGGGAGCTTTCTAAGTAGTGACAGGGACTATCTGAAACAGATACTTCAAATATGAATGCTTTTATTCTTTCTTTTCATCTCCAGCAGAAAAATGAAAAGAATCACTGTTCAAACAAACCCTAACTCTGAAACATGTCAAATAACTGGTAGTATCACTAGTCAAACAGAGGGCAAAAAGATGCGGCTTGATTTCTGAGAGATTTTAAAAGACGCACAAATGATTCGAAGCAGGGACATTTGACATTTTAAGATTATAGTCGAAAACCCCTGAATCCCATCAGGCAATTCCATAATGCGAGCACTTTTTAACCTCTCACGGGACTTTTCGGAAGAAGAAAGTGACATTAAAGTTTTTAAATGTTATGAAAGTCTATTGATTAGCAAAACAATGACAAACTCACTCATTCACTAAATCTGTTTTCCTCAGTAGGGTCACAGAGTGCTGGTGTCACTCCAGCAGTGAGAGCGGGGACACCCTGGACAGGCACAGTCATCACAGACCTACACAGAGACAACCAGTCCCACTCTCACACCAATGACTATGTTTACATGCAGCCAATATCCGGGTTATGATCGGGTTAAGGTCGGCATTCGGGTTTCTGAGTTGATCAGAATAACCCGTTTACAAGCATAAATCGAAAGAGTTACCCCTAACTTGCACAACCCGATTTTAATGCGAACGTTGGGGTAGCGTCAGGACGTATGGACTACGTCCAGACGCAATACGCGTCATTTCCGGTTCTTCTTGTTTCGGTATCCATGAAAACAACAACATGTTTCCCAGTTCGGAAGAGATAGCGACCGCGTTTGGTTGCGCTTTAGTTTCCTCGTCACTCCAAAAGTGAGGTGCTGTGCCGCGACTCGCCATGTTGCTCCCAACTTGTTGTTTACTTCCGGTGTTCTGGCGCATACAAGACGTCTCGCTACTCAAAAGACCAAGATTCCTTGCGCACAGAGCGTGCGCAGAACACACGCTTTGATGGGGATATCCCGATATGCGTTTACACGACCAAACATTCGGGTTAGAAAAGGGCTACCCCAGGTGTAGTAACCGGGTTTTAAAAAAATCGGTTATGAGCATATCCGGGTTTTTGGCAGTGTTTACAAGGACCTGCGGAACCAGGTTATTGTGAATATTTGGGTTTTAAAAGGGTTACTGGCTGCATGTAAATGCAATCATTAATTCTTATTTTTGATTAGCCTCATGGAGAAACGCTGATGCAAGCAACATCCGGTGAGATACCAAAAGTGGCACATACTCACTGGTTTGTATTGTGAGGTTTCGAACAGGATTTAAAAAAAATTACCCACAAAAGATGTACTCAGGTGGCATGGGAAGATGTTGGGCTTTTCGCGCTTGTACTAACAACCAGAGAAAATTAAAGTTGTAGCTACAAGAGCGATATTTAGAACATGCAACTCCAGAGTGAGAGAGTGTGTGGTTGCGAGCGTCGGTACGGTTTTCACCACCTCCCCAGAGATGAGGAACCCAGAAAGATGTGGCTGAAAAATCCTAACTTGAAAACACCCACAAACTTTATTTGTGCATTCCTTTCATTTTATTGTGAAAACCTGGAGAGGATCACCCGCATCCTACTTTTTTGTTGGATATGACAAACCTCCGGAGAAGCGGCTCCAACAGCAGTCTCAGCAACAACAGGTATGATTTCATGTGTACAGTTTTCTGAATAGTTATAATTCGTTTAGACTTTCGTTATTAACCTAAAAGTGCCATCCTGCTGCTTGTATTTCACCTGATGTAGAAACTACAACCCAAAAGTTGGTGTTGATGGATTTAAGGCTCTGACTCGGCTTTACGTCTGCTTTTAAGAAAATCAGATTGTGTCCCACCTCTTTCAACAAAACATGCCCAACCTTATTAATATGTTGGTATTGATCAGCCAAAAGCTTTGTAGATTATTTACTGCCTCGCTGTTGGATGCGACTGAGTTCAGAAAGCAGCTAAAATGCTACAGTACGTTAGCTTCCGCCAGACTTTAAGATCGTCCCTCCACCTCTCTGCTTCAGTAGGCAGAAGGAGTGTAACGGTGTCCCGTTTGAGCTGTGAAAGCTGGTGTTCATGCATGTTCTCAGTCTCTAAAGGCCCATAAGAAGAAGATTTGCATGCACCGTCAGTCAATGCTCCAGAGTCAGATATTCACTTCAAATTTCAGAAGGTTATGAAGGTCGGTGGGATTATTGGTTTAGAACTCACACAGACTGGGGGAAGAAGTTGTTGAGCAGTCTAGTAGAGTGGGTTGTGATGCTCCGGTACCTTCTCCCAGATGGTAGAAGCTGTTAGAGATTGTGGGAGGGGTGGGTGGAGTCCTTCATGATTGCGCTGGTTCTGCTGGAGCATTGTGAATGGAAGATGTCCAGGATGGAGGGGAGAGGGGCACCAATGATCTTTTCAGCTGTATTCACTGTTCGCTGAAGGGTCTTCTGGTCAGCGGCACTACAGTTTCCGTACCAAACAGTGATACAGCTGGTCAGCACACTCTGAACGGTGCCCCTGTAGAATGTGTTGAGAGTTGGAGGGAGGAGTCTAGCTCTTTTCAGCTGGCGGAGAAAGTGAAGACGCTGATGGGCTTGTTTGGAGAATGACATGGTGTTGGTAGTTCAGGTAAGATTCTCTTGGATATGCACCCCAGAAATTTTGTACTTCTGGGGTAAACAAACGCGGGACCAGAAGTTGCTTGCATCTTACACGCAAAGCATGATGGGATGCAGGAATAAGATGGATTGGGATTCCAGATAACCTGGAAAACTTGTTTTTGGTGTGTGGGTGGAAGCTAGATTTAAAGATGGCAAAATATTTACCAAACCTATTTTAAAATATTTTTAAGTAGATATAAAGATTAGTTCTACTTTCACCCACTGTTTTCACATTTGACCTCACTTTTAGCATGTTTACATCAGACTAGTATGTTCAGTTTTTGAAGGGCGAGTAAATATTTTGGCTAACTGAGATTTTATCTTGGGACTATTTCTGTTTAAATGAAATAAATTTGTCAGAACTGAGGACCCATTTGCTTCTTCATCCCTGAAACGTCTAACAAATTTATATCTAAGTTAAGGGCACTGAAAGCTTCAGGTGGGGCAGAGGTAAGACCAGCAAAATGAGATTCGGCCAAAATACTTCGGTAAGTGAGTGAGTTAAGTACATTTTATTTATATGGCACTCATCACAGACAGAGAATGACAATGCACTTCACATAGATTAAAAACAAAACAAATCATAAAGTCATAAAATCACAATGATCTTAAACAAAATAGAAATAAATTAAAATCAGACAAAACAAAGTCATGAAATATCATACACCAACTTCAGTCAACCACAATCAAATAAATCACTGTTTCCTGTTGTAGGTACTAAAAGAGTCTGAAAATCTACTTCTGCTTTTACTACAGACAAAAATGTTCAAAAGGATGTTGTATGAAGGAGAATACTTGAGTTTAAAATATCTTTTAGGTGATTAAATATTCTGTTATTTGTTCTGTGCCTCAAATCTAGTTAAATGAATTCAAATGGACCATTGTATTAGGGCATTTAGGGTAATTGCACAGACCCATCAGATATTGCATCGTAGACTTAGGAAAACAAATGAACAGAAATGAAATAATCCATCCAACAGTTTTATTGTGCAAAATAGTAATCAAATACTAATAGAACATCCCTTTATTGACCCTCAGTGGGGAAAGTTTGGTGTAATAGCAGCAAATCAATTTCCCTCTGGGATTAATTAAGTATTTCTGAATTTCAATTGAACTGAATTGAAATCAGATTCACAACATAACAATGAAGAACAAAAAGTAAAGAAGACTAAAAGACTGTGAACAAAAATAATATAAACAATGAATATTTAGAAGATTCAATTGAATGTATCACTTTAACAACAACAAAAGTGTGTGTAAAAAGCCTTGCCGAATTTTACAGGGAATAAAATCTCTTAATTATGTGCTTTAAGGTGTTTTTATAGAGAGATAAAACCTTTTGAAAGCATCAAATTTTTTCAAAAGAGATATTGTCAATTTGGGATAAATTTCCCCAAACTGAGATTATTTACACACGTTCTGTCATTTAATGTAAGCATTTGTTTTTCCTCATGCAGTAGACTTATTGTAACCTTCAGCAATTAGAATAGTGAATAAAAAAAATTGAGTTTCCAAGAAGAAACAGAACAGACATACAAATGTGCATCCGCGTACTGCACAAGTGCTGAACATAGCTCTGATGTTAGCATTAAAATGTAAATTGCTGTGGACTTAGTTTTACTGCAGAAGGGATTATATACTGTAGGCTACTAAAGCTTTTATTTTTATTAAAGCTAAAATCCAAAGTATTTTTATCCAAAAGCATCATCTAGGGGCTTAAAATGTATTGCACCCTAAGCTGTAACGTTTCCTGCCAAAAGCTACACCTCTCGTCTGTGAGTGTGCAACTCTAGTCAGCCAACCGAGCTAAAACACGTTGATTTTTTATTTTCATGGTATGTTATTCATTCATATATTTGAAAAACTTACTTGTCCATGTCCAGAAATGTTGCTAACTCTGCATCTGTCTCCAAACTGACCTGTGTTACAGATGGTCTCTTTTTGTATGTCTTTAATGTTTTTAGAAAGTTTCTCCATGTAAATCAAGACTTTTGAGAAGACAGAGTCCCAGGTGTGGTCAGAGAGGGGAAACGCTGAACCAGAACCTAATCAGGGGCGTTTAGGCTCGGCTCTGCAGCCGGAAAGTCACTGGTTTCAGCTAAGACCATTTTTGAGAACCCAGTTCTCAACAAACACACACTTTTTTCCAGGGCAGTCCGTCACACACTTGAAACATTTTCTGTTTTCAGGGTTTTAAACACATTCATCACAACACATCACAATGATGTCTTCTGACTTTCTGCTTATCCATCAGAAACGTTCTCATCATCATTTCCACCTCCGTAAATGCTCCTCCTCATCTTTCTGTTGGGAGGAAGAAATGATGGATGAGCGTAACGTCTCTACACAGCTTGTCCTGATTACCGAGCAGACACATGTTTAGACACAACCATGTCACTCTGGCTCAGGCTTCCCCTTCTTTCCTATTTCACGCTGGTCTCTGCAGGATAAAATCACCACGGGAGATCTTCCACAACAGAGTGTGGAAGATATTTAAACAGGCCAACTTTAATCATTCTCCACTGTGATGGTTAATATCTTATGTAAATATTATAATTGCCCACAAAGTTACAAAAAAAGTGGGCCGTGACCTTGTTCAGCATGTGGAAAGACATGATATAATTTAGCCTTTAATAAACAAGGTTCAACCACTTGTCAGTGCACTGTAAAAAATGACTGTGAATTACACAGTAATTTACTGTGTTTCTGTAAAGTAACTCACTGTGAATGTATTTAAAGTAAAATACTGTATAATTGACAGTAACTGTTGCAATACTGTATAAATCACAGTAATAAATGCTATACTGTAAAACTTCACAGCAGACCAAGTTCTACTGTAGTAAGTCACAGTAATATAATCACTACTGTAAGAAACAAAGCAAAATTTTACAGTAGAGTGAAAATACTGCATAAATTATGGTAATACATGCAATACTTTAAAAATTCACAGCATACCAAGTTCTACTGTAGTAAGTCACAGTAATATCATCACTACTGTAAAAAACAAAACAGGACTTTACAGTAATGGGAAATAATTGTATAAATCACTGTAATAAATACAATACTGTATAAATTCACGGCAGATCAAGGTCTACTGTAGTAAGTCACTGTAATATCATCACTACTGTAAAAAACAGAGAAAGAAATTACAGTGGTGTGAAATAATTGCATAAGTTATAGTAATGAATGCAATACTGTAGAAATTCACAGCAGACCAAGTTCTACTGTTGTAATTCACAGTAACATATTCACTACTGTCAAAAACAGAGAAAGAAATTACAGTAGTGTGAAATTACTGCATAAATTATGGTAATACATGCAATACTTTAAAAATTCACAGCATACCAAGTTCTACTGTAGTAAGTCACAGTACTATCATCACTACTGTAAAAAAACAAAACAAGACTTTACAGTGATGTGAAATAATTGTATAAATCATTGTAATAAATACAATACTGTATAAATTCACAGCAGATCAAGTTCTACTGTAGTAAGTCACTGTAATATCATCACTACTGTAAAAAACAGAGAAAGAAATTACAGTGGTGTGAAATAATTGCATAAGTTATAGTAATGAATACAATACTGTAGAAATTCACAGCAGACCGAGTTCTACTGTTGTAATTCACAGTAATATAATTACTACTGTAAGAAAAAATGCAAAAATTAACAGTAGTGTAAAATTACTGCATAAATTATGGTAATACATGCAATACTTTATAAATTCACAGCATACCAAGTTCTACTGTAGTAAGTCACAGTAATATTATCACTACTGTAAAAAAAACAAGATTTTACAGTGGTGAGAAATTTCACAATGACTTATTGTGTACTGGATAAAAACATACTGCAGAAATTCACAATAATAATATAAATTCACAGTAACATGTGTACCATAGGGAATTGCAGTACCTATTACAGTACTGTAGAAATTCACAATAATATATTGGAATTTAAAGCAACATATTATTTATTGTTGTACTAACATGTAAAGTACTTTAAAAGCGCACAGTAACCATTACAGTATACTGTTGAAATTCAGTTACATATTGTGCACTATAGAAACCTCAACCAGCTGTAAAATGTCACAGTAACGTACTGTCACGTACTGTGTAAAACTACAACCAAAGGTAATTTCAGAGTGATATCGTGTACTTCGGGAAATCACATCAAGCAACATGATACTGTAAAAATTCACAGTAATTGTTTTAATTGTACAATGTATTTTTAAGTAATTATAGCAACCAGTGCATTACTGTAAAGATTTGCAGTAACATCATATATAACCAATGGGTATAGCCTCTCCCTGGGCTGCCACCTTACGGTGGTGGAGGGGTTTGAGTTTCCCAATGATATAGGAGCTAAGTTGTCTGAGGCTTTATGCCTCTGGTAGGGTCATCCATGGCAACCAGTTTCTAGGTGAGGGATGAAAGAGAAGCCTGAAGACCTCTTATGATGAATAATTTCAATGGAAACTGTGTTCCCTTGCTCGGACGTGGGTCACTGGGGCCCCCCTCTGGAGCCAGGCCTAGAGGTGGGGTACGTTGGCGAGCCCGGCCGGGCACAGCCCGAAGAGGAAACATGGGTCCCCCTTCCCATGGGCTCACCACTCGTGGGAGGGGCCAAAGGGGTCAGGTGCAGTGTGTGACAGGTGGTAGTCGAGGGTGGGGGACCTTGGTGGTCTGATCCTTGGCTACAGAAGCTGGCTCTTGGCACATGGAATGACGCCTCTCTGGTGGGGAAGGAGCCAGAGCTGGTGTGTGAGGTTGAGAGATTCCAACTAGATATAGTCGGCCTCACCTCAACGCATGGTTCTGGTTCTGGAACCAGTTTGCTTGAGAGGGGTTGGACACTCTACCACTCTGGAGTTGCTCCCACTGAGAGGCGCCGAGCAGGGGTATGCAGGGCATACTAGTTGCCCCCATCTTGGTGCCTGTACGTTGGAGTTTACCCCGGTGAATGAGAGGGTAGCCTCCCTCCGCCTACGTGTGGAGGGACAGGTTCTGACTGTGGTCTGTGCTTATGCACCAAACTACAGTTCAGACTACCCACCCTTTTTGGAGACCTTGGAGGGGGTGCTGGAGAGTGCTCCTTCCGGTGACTCCCTCATTCTGCTAGGGGATTTTAATGCTCACGTGGGCAACAACAGTGAGACCTGGAGAGGTGTGGTTGGGAGGAACACCCCCCCCCCCCCGATCTGAATTCGAGTGGTGTTTTGTTATTGGACTTCTGTGCCAGTCATGGATTGTCCATAATGAACACCATGTTCAAACATAAAGGTGTCCATATGTGCTCTTGGCACCACGATACCTTAGGCCTCAGCTCGATGATCGACTTTGTTGTTGTTTCATCTGACCTGCAGCCACATGTCTTGGACACTCGGGTGAAGAGATGGGCGGAGCTGTCAACTGACCACTACCTGGTGGTGAGTTGGCTCAGATGGTGGGGGAGGATGCCAGTCAGACCAGGCAGGCCCAAACGTATCGCAAGAGTATGCTGGGAACGCCTGGCAGAGTCTCCTGTCAAAAGGAGCTTCAATTCCCATCTCCAATTGATAGAGGCCTCTTCACAAGCCAACAGGCAACGTTTCAAACAATTTGGTTTATTCCTATGGAAATGGCGGCACTTGGAACCCGAAATGTGGTTGTTAGAAGCCCCGCCTTTCAGGAAGTAGGAGCCCGGTTGGGACCGAACACACATCTACACACTCGTCTCGGGGCTCTGAACAACATATTTAATTTTCAAACCCAAGCAACTTTTAGAATTATGTTGTGTCCATACATTTTTTCTAACCCAGAAGGTCTGAAAGGCCAAAGGCTTGAGATCTTCTGATTTTCTGGATTTCAAATGGCCAATTAAACTAACCACTAGGATAAGGGTTATTATTCCATAAGATTATTGTAAAGCGACCCCTGGGGATCATCTGACACGAGTTTTGAGTCAGTGGGGTCAAAGGTGGCTACATAGTGGCCAAAAAGCAGTTGATTGAAATTTTAAATGACAAAATGGAGGGAAAATGAATAACTCCCAAACTTTTTGACCTAAGGAGCTGAAATGTTAATGTCTAGATTGTGGTGCTCGAGCCATACACTGTGCAAATTTTTAGACTCACAGCACCTTGGGAAGTGTCAAAAGTCACAGAGGTCAGCAATCAGAGTGGCCTTTTGGCCTGCTTTTGTCTAACAACTCAACACAACTCACGCGTTGAGATATAAACATGAAATCTGAGTATTTTGCTTATCAAACGGACTTTACCCGCATATCTCGGTGAAGTTATGATGGGACCTCTAGGGGTCTGCTAAACTTTTTTACTGGTTTTATATGTTTTTATTTTTATTGTACAGCACTTTGGTTGCATGTTTCATGCCTGTAAGGAGCTTTCTAAATACTGATTGATCGATAAGATCATTCTAAAGCAACCCCTGGGGATCATCTGACCTGAGTCTGGGGTCAAAGGTTGCTGCGTGGCAGCCAAAATGTATTTCTTTGAAATTTGAATTTAGAAAATGGTGGGAAAATGAATAACATTAAAACTATTTGACCTATGAGGCTGAAATTTGTGTAGAATAGAATAGAATAGAATAGAATAGAATAGAATAGAATAGAATAGAATAGAATAGAATAGAATAATCCTTATGTCCCACAATGTGGATATTGAGTCATAGCAGCTAGTTTGTAAAGTAAATGTTTTGCTCCAAGTTAAATATTCAGATTACAAACTAAATATGTTGGTGTGACCTAATTATTTAATTTGTAAAATAAACTTTTAAGTCTAAATTAAATATTTGGCTTGTAATATTAATATTTAGTTGGAAACTTTAACATTTATAAATGTATGAATAATCATGGTGAAAATATTACTTAGAAAAATGAACCACCTATTTTTACCTTCTGCTAGTTTATCTTAATTGCTGCAAAAATTATGTTTGATTTTAAATGGCACCACACAGATATGTACAGAAATACAAATTATTAATACTTTAAACTATCATTCACAGCATTTTAACCTATTAACATTTTAATTATATTTCAGTTGATTGCATTTTACTTCTTCCACCAAGTCTCAGAATTAGTTTTCTGAATTATATCGTACCAATTATCATTTTTTCTACAGTCTTTGTATTAAACCCAGTTACTAGGAACTACTTTTTCTTCTGCTTTCCACAGAACAACTCATTAACTATTCAGGAAAACGGTCAGATCGGACAGATAATGATATTAACTGCATTTTGCGATGTAGGTGATGACTAACATGCAGTTATTGTGTTATTTATAAATGGTGTGTTTTTACTGGTAATTCATCTCGAGTCCCAGTATTCATGTGCTCATGCCCGGGAAAGCACCTGGCTCACGTGATCACCATCAGTGAGCGGTTCACTAGCTGTAGCCAGCGCCGTAAGAACGCCGCTGCGCCGCTCATTGGTCCAGCCGACAATTGCGCGGCAGTCCTTGGCGGTGTAACCGGTTCTAACCGAACAGCGGCAAGAAAGATAAAGAACTGGAGGAAAGAACTTCAGCTGCAGGAATAAAGGGATTCGCAACATTCTCCAGTCTGCTGCAGGACAACGAAGACTGTTTTCTCGACGTAGATGCGTGGAGCATTGCATGTAAGTGTCCTTTCTCTTTACTGACTTTTAGTCTAACATTGCTTGCTCATAAGACTAGTCACCGATATTTGAGGAAGGAAAAGTTTGAGTAAACTGCCGTTCTGGTTCAAAATGTCTTACACGTGTACTGTTTGTAAATTCAAAACTGTGTCAACTCCCGCATTTATTCGACATGTTAAAATGCACAGCAATGTCGCTAACATTAGATTTCACTGTGGCTATATGCAAATTGTCCTTCTGCTTTTTCAACAGTAATTGCTCTTCAAACGCATATGTACAGAGTCCATAGCAAACGCAAGGACATGCTTTGACCTGCAAATTTGAGGGGTGCACACTTTATTGCATAATGAACTACATATGGAAAAGACTGCACTGCAAAAACTGATTTCTAAGAAAGTAAAAACACTCATTTTATGATCCAGATTTTCTAGTTTTGAGTAAAAAAAATCTGCCAGAGGTAAGCGGTAAGAGGTAAAAAGTTGCTTGGCTAGAATTTGTAAAACTAGCAAATAAATTGATTGTTTTTTGACTTAACTTGAGCAAAACCTTGCGAGATTTCATAACTGCTGCCTTTTAACCACGAACTGCTTTAAATTCCCTCCAAATTGATGGTCAATCGAAACAATGGAAAATTTGCAATAAGTACTGGAACAGAGCACGTTGCTATCTTTTGCCGCTGACCGCTCCTGCATGTCGCCTACCGTGGGTCGAATCCTTAATAAACACTAGAAATCCAAGAGGCCTTTGCAGCGCTTTGCTGCCCGGGCCTAATTAAAAGACAACTTACATGTGTTTTTCCTTTTTATTTCTTATTCTAATGCTTTGCTGGAGTATTAGATCGAGAGCAAAAGAATGTGATCAAAGCATCCCTAGTTGCATTTTGCGTTTTGTCCTGTTCTCTCTGAGCCTCAGTGCATATACCAGGGACTGTCTTCTACATTTGCCAATTGTAAAACTTAAAAAGGAGTCTGTTAAGCTGTGTTAAACACAGTTTACTGTGTTTTTATTTTTTATTTTTTTGTAAAAAGTTTAATTGTGCATTTTGTTCATCTCAATTCATCAGGTTACAACAACTCCTGCTGATGCAGAGGAACAGTTCATCCTCCCAAGCACCCCAAGGCTCATCGCACTTGGTAAAACTGTCATTTAGTAAAAGCAGATATAGAGAAAAATAAATCTTAAGTTGACATTAAGACTAGTGAGGAAGTGTCATTACTGCAGTGCCCAGGGAGAACATTCCAACACTGACTTGGTTGGTTGGGGATGAGACAATGATCATCCCCAGCCAACCTCCTGCCCACTCAGCCACTGCAACACTTTGCCAGGAAAGAGGGTTTGCGAAGCAGATCGCTCACGAAATTCGTGCGCTGCCTGCTTTTCCTCTGTTCACATCAGGCACAAAGTTTTCCTTCGCAATCAACAAGCGCTTCTGCTCAGCTGTTGCATTTCTTTTTTTAACTCTATGTTTACCAGGTACTAGCCCCCATTTACTGCTCTTTTCCTGTTTAAACACACCCCTGCGTCACCCTACCTATTTTTATATCTTCGGAAACTGCGCCGGTCCTGCTCAGCTCTTGTGTAATTAGACCAATTCCTTTAAAATTGGGTTCGTAAATAACTTGGTGTTTTTGGTATGAAACAATGCTACTGTATATATTTATCTTTGAATTAAACGTATTTGTTTATCTAAGCAAAACAGGTTCTCCCCCTCCCCATAGTTCAGCCTACACTGCGGGAATGGGTGTGTTTAATTTTCATCTCTAGTCTGTTTAGATACACAAATATGATTGCATTTATCAATCGGTGTTTTGTTTGAAAACTAGCTTTATTTTGTTAAATTTCATGGCCTGCCTCTTCTGTCTTTGACTTCCTGTCAGAACTGATGCAGCTCCCTTTCATAAAAAATAGAGCACACGCCAAAACAATTGCCACATGGCGTGAGCCTTCCCAGTGCTTCGCAGCTGCTGTGAACGACACCATAAGTCAACAAGGGCGCCGAATAGAAGCGCTCTTTGTTCCACGATGCTTAGCATCACTTCTGTGTCTGATGTGAACTATGTATCAGACATTACTTATTTGTAATTCAATTGTTGTTTTATATTTGATTATTGCAGGAGACACTATGTGGTCTGCGAACAAGTGGATGCTATCCATAGAGGGCAGAGTTGTAATCCCACTTTTGCCTCCCATACCGGATTTTACAACTGCCTTGGCTGTCCTGTTTGCCAGTTTCTATGTATTCAACATAGAATATCAGGTGGAAGCAGTCACAACACTGGAATTCGTTCAGAGGTATTGCTAATAACATTCTAACTTAACTTTGAGCTACAATTAAATTCAAGTTTATTTACAAATATTTAGAAAAATCTTAGAACTCTTCATAGTGCTGAAAGAATAGTAATTTAAAATTAGAACAGTCGGACAATATCTAAAATCATTTGCTCATACAAATATGTTCATTCAGGACAATAAACGCTGTAAGTCTAAATATCCAATCGGCGCCAAAATCATTACTATGTTTTAGCTGCACCTTGACTCTAAAGCTGCTATTCGTAATCTGCAAAATAAACTAGCTTACTCACTCAGAACTCTCACCCCTCCCATCAAGTAGCAGTCCTAGGCCATGCCCCACTGAGGAAGTGCGGTGATGTTCTGCTGCAAAATGTGCTACAAGCATAATGAGTCATGGAGCCACGTACATGCAGAAGTCTGTTTGTCGGGTGGGATTGTTTAATCATTGGTTTTGGACCAATCCATGTTTTTGGCTGAAGTTTAGACAAAATAACCACTTAATTATTTATGTTTTTCTTTAATCTCCACAAAATATTTCTAAGAATGTTGTGTTAAAATGTTAATAGGCATGAAAAAAATCTGTTAGATTACTTATTTTGCAGATTAAAGATAGCAGCTTTAAATTTCTTATCCTTTCAAGTTGATTTCTATAAGCTTTTTGATCTGTTCTGAGAGGACTTTTGTTATGATGATGTGCTCACCAAACTGTCCATAAGTTATATTAACCTATATTTTCATTTCTATTAGGTTCCTTGCCAGGATCAATCCAAATTCCATCAAGTGCACAGCCAAGGTCCAGACGAGCAGAAAAACTGGCAGAACTGTGAAGAGAAAGACAACGGATATAAATCCACGCGTCGTTTCATTCATGAACGCCTTCTCTGCATTTGACTGGCAAAACAGCTAGCTTAAGGTGAGGTTCTGATACTGGTCACTACATCTACGAAGATGGGTTTGGTCTTTATTTGTCAAAAGTAGCGTAAACATATGGAGCCCATAAGGGGACATGAGCAACAAAAATATTGTGCGTACCAGTAATTTTCTCGTGCGCACAATTTAATAACTTGTGCGTAAGAGATACTTTATCATCAGCTAATAAAAGTTAAAAGCCAGATGTTTTTGTCAAAAATTGGAATAGACTTTAATCATGAGTTGTAAGATCCACATCCCTACTGGCTATATTATTAGAATTATTCTCACAATCTATGACCTAATGCTTGGATGTGACCAGAGGGCTCATGCTGTAGGCTATGTGCGTTTGTAACAGATCATAGTCTTGGATTTGGAACTACAAAAACAAAGAAAAACGCTGAAATGAGGAAAAGCTGGCCAGAGAAATGGAATGTGCAACATTCCTTGGCACCCCTGGCTACTTTATGCAAAGAAACTTCATCTTCACTCATCACTACAGTTAATGGCATGCTACACTTGTAACGGGGTTGGGCGATTTGTATAATTTTTCCAACCTCCAATTGTCAGTCCAATAACTGACGATAGACGATACATTCGCAGATGTGTCTCTGAGCAACATAATCATGCACCGATTGAATTGCGAACAAAAAAGAAGCCCAATCATGGATATTTTAAATGGAAGCACAGCACATAGATGTTTGATGGAAGAGAAATTTATATTCTTCCTACTTATTGTTTAATTTTGTATCTGGTCGAGTGTACGTCACAACGGTTGTTATAAACACGTTTATAGTGTTATAAAGAAGCCTCATCTTTGTTTCCCTGTGGCGCACACCATTGTGGTATTTTATTTTACTTAAATATTTTCTTGTTTTAACATAGGCGTTTGCACCTGGGCGCATTAGTGACTTAGCAGGACAAAATGAAGGGAGTGAAGCATCCTGTCAGAGACATTGAGGATCTTTGTGTCTCTGGGAGGAAGCGGAGCCACAAGTGAGCCTCGTGAGGAGAATGGCGAACCTTATTGCAAAGCCAAATGCTACGGCTTTTTACATTACATTAGTGGTTATTTTGGTCTTGATAATGTCGACAATAATATCGTTTATTGTCAATAATTTGTTGAACAGCATTCCAGGTCAAGATGAACCTTAAATTAAATGAACCATGCAAGGAGAAATTCTTGGGGAAAAGATTTTTATTTTCACACAGGGATTAAGGATGGGTGCCGAATAGAGTTGGCTATCGATTCAAATTTCAAGAGTCGATTTGATTAAGATTCTCAAGATTTAGAACCGATTATTGCAATTCAGTTCAATTTGCTATATCCATTCAGGTCAGTGAACTCTTCTTTTTTTTTTTTTTTTTTTGCTGTTATCTGACTATGTAGTTGTGCAGTATATTAAAATAGTAACATTCAACAACAAACTAATGAAATATTAGCAGTTTAAAATGGCTGTAAGGCCCAATCTCTCTCTCTCAGAATGTAACTTTTCACAAACAAGCTGTCTGAATCAGCAAACTGAACCAGGAACAGCCAACAGAAGATGTAAGATGTACACACAAATGCATCAATGGAACACAAACCTAGGGCATTATGAACAATAAGAAAGTAAGAATCCATCCAAAAGCTATGTGCACACACACACAAACACACTTATTTTTTGATTTTTATACGGGCCTCACTAAACACAAATGCTTTTTAACCATATTTGTCAGATAAATTTTTTGGCTTGAACAGCTTCAGGGTTGACCTTCCCTTAAATGTAATCATTTGGTCCAAGAAAATGTCCATGTCTGGACCACAGATGGCTGGGATACGTGGAATATTCATTTGTGTTGCGCTCCTTGACTTCCATTGACTTCACATTCCCTCTTCATCTGTCTTAATTAGCTGAGTTTTTTATTGTGATTGTTTTATTTTCAGGACGTTGCTGTGGAGCAGCCCTACAGAACTGATGGACTGGGTGAGGGACCCTAAGAGGCAAGAAGTCTGTACCTAGAGTACACATTTTTTTTACATCGCGTTATATGGAAAAATAGTGTTTTTTTTGTTGACATGTCAATGCCACTGTTTTGACTGTTTTAAGGTTAATGAGGTTTGTAATATTGCAATATGTTCACAACATGTTCTAGAAACACGATGGTGATCATGTATCATTATTTATCTGGATACTTCTATCCATTGTTTTAAGTAGTTTTTGTGTTCTTTGAATACACAAATGTTCACAGCATGTATACAAAAATGTTGACATGTTATTGCCTGTTTTTATAGATATGGCTATGGCTAGTTGTATTGTAATGTGTGTACAACATGTTCTAAGAACTTAATGATGATTATACTTTTTTGCCAATGTTATCTGTGGATATTTATATCCATTGTTATAGAAATAAATGGGCAAATGTAACTTTTGTTGTCCTAATTTATTTAGTAAGATACAGCATAACATAAATCAAAAGAACACCTGCAATATTTTAACTTTAAAAGACAGTAATGCAATTTTTACTATACAGTTAAAGTACTATTTTTAGCCAAAAATACTAAACTTGGAATTTACTGTTATTTCATTTATAGTTAAAACACCAATGGTGTAATCACAAGCGCAGCAATTGAAAAATTAAATTTATTTTACAGTGAAACATGGTAGCAAAATTAGTTAATTTATAATTGCAGTAATCCTACTGTAAAAAGGGAAATTCATGCAGTGTTTTGAAGTACGGTTACAATAACAGTACTTTTACATAAACAGTAAAGCACTGTGTGTAGTTACAATTAATTTTGCAGTTATCCCAATATTACTGTAATATAAACAGTAATATATAAAATGTACTGTGTTAGATTTTGAAGTTAAAATAATGTATACTATAACAAAACATACAGTAAATGTTAGTTACTGTGTTCAGTTCTTTAGTTACAATACTGTATTTTTTTTTACAATAACTTACTGGTTTATTACTGTGAATTTTACAGTGTGTTTGTTATTTAATTTTCATAGTTACAATCACGTTACTGTAATATATACAGTGATACACAATATTTACTCTTTTTAATTTTACAGTAAGTCACTGCCATAACACATACAGTAAGTGTTAATTACAGTGTTCAGTTCTACAGCTACAATACTGTATTTTTTTTTACAATAACTTACTTGTCAATTGCTGCCGGTTAATTACTGTGAATTTCACAGTTGGCTTGTTATTTAATTTTACAGTTACAACAATGATACTGTAATATAAAAACCAGTACATGCTATTTACTGTGTTATATTTTACAGTAAATAAATAATACTGTAATATTACATACAGTAAATGTTAGTTACTGTGTTCTGTTCTACAGCTACAACACTGTAATTATTTTTACAATAAACTTACTTGTCAATTGCTGCCGGTTAATTACTGTGAATTTCACAGTTTGTTCGTTACAGTGTGTCTGTCGTTTCATTACGATCTTAATGTTCTCATCAGACGTCAGAATGCTAACCAAGCATGAATTGTTAATTTGCTCTTTCCATTCCTTCTTTCATTTCCCCTCCTTTTCCTCTGATCACTGGCTTCCCTCTCCATTGTAGGAGCAGCAAACTGCATTCAAGCCAATTAGTAAAGCCAAACATAAGAACAACCAGTCTCCTGGGCTAATGGACCAAGTCTCTTCTGTAGTAAATACCAACTGATTCTTCAAAGTATTGTCATTCAGCAGGGCCCTGCTGGCTCTGGTCCTTGTCACAAAAAAGGGCTTCCTTTGAAATGGCAGGCTCTACCCCAAACCACTGCATGTTTGAGATGGCGACAAAGGCTGAAAGGACAATCTCAATGGCTGATTTGGTCTGATAAAGGCAGATTACAGCTAACCAGGGTCATTTAATCAGATTAGAGGTTTGTGTTTTATTGTGTACCAAAGACAGGTCATGTGGCATATGAAATTAAATCCCACCCAGTCACAGAGGGGAAGTAGCAAAATGATCCGAGTTAGAAAGGAGGAAAGACGTAAACAGCAGAGCTAATGTGGGTGTAACATGGCAGCTACAGATTTGTAGGTGGTATGTGTGGCAGCTCTATTCCTAAAATCCAGAAGCTGAAAATAAGATTTCCCTGGTGAAAAATCACTAGAGCAGCGATAGGAGGGTTTCCCTTCATGTGCTAATTCCATGTATAATATTTCAACTGCTTTATACGATTCGAAAGAGAATATTCAGCAACTATTTTTGATTGGATGAGTCAAAAGAAAGCAAAATCTTTCTTCAGAATAACAAATAAAAAGAATCATGAGGAACATTACGTATGTGTGTGTGAGAGTGTGTGTGTGTGAGTGTGTGTGTGTGTGCGTGTGCGTGTGTGTGTGTGTAAAACGTGGCTTGTTTTCTTTTTTAGCCATACTTTTAATCAGTTTTATTTTACCTTCACTTTAAGTTTTATTAATTGTTATCTTTTTAATAATTTAAAGCCACTTGTGATTTTTCTCTGAATGATGCTAGCCTATATAAAAAACTTTCTTCTTCTTCTTCTTCTTCTTCTTCTTCTTCTTCTTCTTCTAAACACATCAGGGGCAATTCTATGGGGTGTTCAAGGTGGGCCAGTTTCACCCCAACAGCCAGCTTGGACCCCTTCCCGTGACCCTCTGCCGAGGGTGGAGCCTAAACATGAATAATTACTGATTTTTGTGATAATTTAGCTTAATGTGAGATGTAGAACTAAAGCATGTGCATGGATTTATCTGAGATAGAAAATTCTTTGACAAAAATTTTAATCTTGTAATGGAGATAAAAAAAACCTCAGATAATGCATTTTCTAGCAAAATAGATGTATTTTGAAAAAAACTGAAAATCTGTTTTATCTAAAGTAGCTGTAACTGAAGCAGATACAGCTTGCACCTTCTGATAATACCGAGGTATTTGAATATGTCTTAAGCCGGGTGTACACTGTGCAATTTTTGCACTGTTTTGAGCTGATTTTCCTCTCATGTGAGAATCTTTGAGGTCTGCTGGCCAGAGGAGACCAGAGACTAGCTTCCAGGAGCAGGGCCTGATGACGAGACTAGTTTCCAAGTAAACTCAAAAATTGTTGCTCAAACAGGAAAATGCATAAATGCAGCCAAAAATGGGATTGGTTTTTTTTTCATAAGGAAATAACAATATCACATAGTAAAAAGCTCCAAAAAGTGGATTTTCCATGATACGGCCCCTTTAACTGTTGAGTCATAAACTCTTCCAGTATTTCCCTGAAGGGGAAGCAAACTTTTATAGCCTGCAAAGAAGCGTAATCTAGAGACAAGCATGCAGTTTAAAAGAGTGATGATTCAGGCGTCAATCCTTTGGAGTTCTTTGTTTCATGTGAAAGTCAGCTGGAGAGAGAGCAAAGAATCCCAGTCATGTTTGTTGGTATGGGAAGACCCTGACGCCAGACTGAGCGTCGGTCCCACTGTCCGTTCTGGACATGAGAAAAACAGAGGAACACGAAGGGATGGGAACAAAAGTAGGAATGGGGCAGAACAAAAAGAACCATGAAAGGAGGGGATGGAGGGAAAGTACGTCAAAATGGGAAAGACTGAGGGTGATGCGAGTGAGACAGAACGACTGGAGGAGGAGGACAGGTGCCTGAAGGTTATTCTGGAGACAGAGCTTGGGGTGGAGGAGGGTGGATGGAGCAGATCCCTGCTGAGTGTCCGTCTTGGCCTCCTTTCTGCTCCAAAGGTGATCAAGACTTTAAACACTAAATATGTTGTTTCTTTATGTGTAAAAGTTTTAACATTTTCTCTCCTCCTTAATCCTTCAAATGAAGATAAGCTGAACACGTTCTTTGAGCGTTCTTGTTGAACCCCATCCTCCCCACTCCTCCGTGCTTTCATTCCACTCTTCTCACGCACATTTCTATCCATTTTCACTTCAAAGCCCCTCCATTATCTGTCATCTCTGAGGGCAATTAGGAACGGGGTGACTTTGAACGGCAGGCGCTGCATTATAACTACTCATCCCCTGTCATGAGGGCTTTTGTTGGGGGCTGCCCACTTTGATGGAGAGGATTCTGGGACCCTGGTAACCCCCGGCCTGGTCGCCCCTCCGCCCTCTAGCCATCCAACATTTTTGACTGGTAAACTGTGGAGTAACAGGGTGTGTAATTAAGTGGCAGTCAAAGCAGGTCCTGTTTAGATGTGTGACAGGCTTGGCGCGGTTCAGATGGCAGTTTGGGGAGGAGGGCTGCAGGGGGTCACAAGGCTTTTAGGGCGTCGGGGAGGGCGGTTCTGTGATGAATGAGAATAGCGGGAACACAAAAGTTGGGCTGTGGAGCACAGAATGGAAAAGCCCACTTTCTGGGAAATATTTACTCAGTTAATCAGCTGTCTGTGAGTGTTTTTAGTAGGGGTGGGAAAGCTGAAAACTGATCGATTACGTGTTTATACGAGTGCGGGCTTATCCAAGCAAACACAAACGCCACATTTAGCGGAGGTCTTCAGATGAATCTGCTAGCGTCAGTGTTTCTGCAAACTCATACTTTCAGTTTTGTTATTTACGGCATCTCTTCCTATCAGAGTGAAGCTGAGGCGTAGCGAAGCTGTCATCAAATTAATGCCATGTTATATTCCTGTTACTTTTTATAACAACTTTTACTGCTCCTCCCTGGCGGAAGTAGACTTTCACAGAGCCCCTCGGCGTGTGTGTTGAGTGGTATACGACTTCTTTTAAGGATGGTGGTTTTATTTAGCTGCTGAAATCCTGAAACGAGCCAAACGGTCACGTTCAAAGTGAAGACAGCTGTGGCTGTTCCTTCAAAGAGCGTGAATGGAGATACAGTAAAGGGATGTTTCTCACAATGTTTACAATGAAATTCTACATTTATTTGAAAAGATGTCTTCAACAACATTCAAAGCGTGCCATGTTTTCTTTCTACTCCTCTGGTATAAAATCCACAAAGCACATGCATTGTCTCATATGTGCACCTTTGTGTGGAATGCGGCGGTTGCGGTAGGAGGGGGCTGATTTAGCCGTGCTTTGATGCTCCCTCTAGTTAGTCGTCTCCCACCGAGCAGTGACATCCTGTCAGCATGAAGCCTCTTCTCATTCCTCGGGTTAGTCACTACATGACCACAAGATGTTTGTGTGTGTGTGTGTGTCTGTGTGTGTGTGTTTGAGAGAGAGATAAAGGGAGTTATTAAATGCTAGAGAAACAGTCACACATTTCCTGAACCTAAGGAATAACTGGATTACTCTCATAAAACCTGGGTTTATATTTGGGTGCATCTTTTATTTAAACTGATTATTTAGGATCAGTGGGACCTCATGAACATAAAATACAAACATTGTTTTTGAACAGTCAGCATAAAAAAATTAAAGTTTTTTTTAATGACTGCCCATATCATCCAAATAAATTATAGTAGTTATAGTGTGATGGGTTAAAATGTTATATTTACTGTTTACTGTGTTTACCAGTATGTATGATTTAATGAATAATAAAAAACGGGTTAATTATTGTTTGTTTACATTCGCATTGCTTGTCAGTACTTTTTCCGTTATGCATCTTAAACTTCATTACAATTTAGTCGTTGTAGTAACAAAGTGTGGCCACCGGAGGGAGTCTTGCGCTAGTGAGCCTTAGAAGAGAGCACGGCCTTCCTTTACTTGTACTGTAAGATGTAACCAGACCAATTGAATGTTCGGGAATGCACAATGTGGTATATTCGTTGTTTACTATGTTTTGGAGCTGTTGAATAAGATTTAGCCACCGTTAGCTGCTAGCCCGTAGCTGATGATGCTAACTAGCTAAGAAGACGAGGGTCGGTACTTTTCACTTGTTTCTTTGTGATGACTCTGTATGTATTTGAGTTGAATTAAGTCATTCAATACACGTTTGAGCAGAGGGAATGACGTGTCCGTGTTTCTTTTATCATTCACTCCCCTTTTCAGGAGTTCTACAATAGCATTTAAATACGATAATTACGCACATTTTTAACCTTAAAGTTCTAGGTTAAAACACCCTGTTCAAGTTGACAAAAGTGCAAAACATGCACCTTGGTCAGCTTTTATCACATTTTGAGGTTTTTCCCTCAACAGCAGGGGTATTCAATTCCAGGCCTGGAGGGTTAGTATCCAGCATGTTTTAGTGGTTTCTCTGCTCCAACACACTTGAATCAGTGGTTGAATCACCTCTGCTGCAGCTCATCAAGTAGATGCAAATTAATTGCCTGCTGATTGAAATCAGGTGTGTTGAAACAGGATTAAAACTAAAATGTGCACGTGAGTACCCCTGCTCTACAGACTGAGCATTAAGCATCTCTGTGAGGATTTTTGTTGGAGTCAACCTTTTCAGACATATCTCATCAAACACTGTTTGGATGAAACGTTCAGGAGGTAATCATGCTGTGCAGAGTCAACCCCAATGTGAGATTTTAAATTGAAACAATGATTTGACCACAGGTTTGTGCAGGGTCTGGTTTGTCCTAAAACCCAAATAAATTGGTTAAGTTGTTCAAAAACTAAAGTGTAGGCAAACCCACTCATCAGGTTCAAAGTGATCAAGTTTGCTGTGGTGCAGTTTTAGTTTATACTTTGATTAACACTGGACGTGCTGCTGCACATCCCACAATTAATGCACCAAGTTAAAGACGTGCATATGAAACAATATATTTTAATTACAGATGTAATTTTTATTCTCAGTTCAGAGACGTTGGTTTTGTTTCTGCAAGTGAGGGTCTACAAGTCTGTAAATGTGTCCTAAATGAAACATTTTACCATCTCGCCATCTGCACTTCCAGGTTTTCTGTCCCCTAAATGTGCTTACGTCGAGCCCCAAAGTTTGCTTAAAGTTGTGTACATTTTTCCACCATGTTTTTCCACTTTGCATGGAAAGTTGCTTATGCAGTTTTCAGACCCTGCTTTGTATGTATAGGCAAGCTTTATTAATGAGGCCCCTGTTATGTAATACATTTAGTTAACAATAATATTTTTCTTTGCTTATGTTGTAGGTTTGTCAGCAGAAATCCTACCCAAATGTTCAATGCTTCATCTTATTTCTATTACCTTGCAGCTCAGGATTTGAGTGTTTCTTTATTTAATCTTTACGCATTCTTGGAACAATATAAATTTTTTTTAATATTTCATTAGCATCACTTATTATGATTTGTACTCCTTTAAGTGTACTTTAGAAATTGTTCTTGATTAAAAAAACAAAACTTCAGTTTTTAAAAATGAGTTAGTGCCTGTTAAACGATGAAAGACTAAAACAGCAGCAGTATTTGGCTTTGTTTTGGTTTGCGGCCTCACCAAGATGGTGTTGCCCCATAATGCATGGTGCTCTGTCACTGGTTGGAAAGTTCTCAGTCAGACACTTTTATTAATCTGAATTCATTCATCCATAGCCTCCTTGTCCACCATCACTTGTAATAACATGGCAATGTTGAACAATGAAGGATGAATTATTTTCTTGACAAATTAATATGAATTTTAAATATTATTTTTTGGACTTTTAAAATAATTTTATCATTGGCATGTTTGAAAAAAAAAACCCACAAGAAAACAAGTGTGAGAGAAAAACTGAAACATTAACATGGTTCTTCTTCCTGAACGTTAGTTGTTTAACTCTACTAAGCATTCATCTCCCAGAGGCTTGGAGGAATTTGTTGTAATTACATCTCCACCACATTATAAATAATCATCTGCCTAATAAAGCAATATACACAAGCCTGCAGGGCCTTCGACACTGTCACTTAGGTGTGATCTGGAATCAAAAGTGAACCCAGGTCTCACGGCACCTTAATTGTACAGTGGAGGGAGCCTGTGGGTGGTTGAGGTTTCAAATAGCTTTAATTGGTGCTGAGGTAACAAACAGGTAACAGAACCGTTGGGAAAATATAGCCCGAAGGTCAACAACAAAAAACGGTGAGAGTGTTACAAGAGCAAAACAAGGCCTCACTGCTTCGGAAAATATTGTAAATGACTCTGTGTGTGATTTAATGGTTTTCTACTTAGGTCAGATAATTATTTTAATTCCCCTTTTCTTTCATTTCTTTCTTTCTTTCTTTTTTGTTTTCACATGCACAATGTGCTCTCTGTTGTGTGATGGGAAGGGGGGGGTTACACTCCTCTTTCAACTCACACACTCCCCCTTTCAACTCCCTCATCCCCAAACACAAAACTGTGAAGTCCTAATGAGTAATAATCCCTATTCCTGCCCCGGCTCAGAAGGGAGAGTCAAGCAGCGTCACTGACCCAGGTTTTCGACAGCACGTTCCAAAGATTAAGCAAACACTGGTAATTGCCCTTGAGATCAGGTTCTGTTTTGACTGATGTCGCCCCATGCCGCCCAGTGTGCATTTGATCTGCAGTGGGATGGCAGCAGCGCTCCTCGTTTACTCCTCACATCTCAGCTCCACGAGGAGGGACGGCCTGCCGTCATCATGAGTGAGTTTGTGGACATTTCCTGCAAAGTTTCTGTTTGCTGCTTATCCGTGGCCATCCTCTGATCAAATTGTCGAGAGTTGTTTTTGAAAAATGGACCAATAATCCAACCAAAAAGTCCTGCATGTGCCAAGTTTTAAATAAAGCCAAGTGTTCGGTAACACACTGACATAACTAAATACATTTCTAATCAAGTGAAATTCAGTCCAAAATCTCACCCCATGGTGATTTAGGAGGTTTCAATGGAAAAATAGATGTTCAATTAGATGCTTTCATGGTGGATATTATGCTGATTAAAAACATTTCCTGAGCAGTTACATTGATGGAAACAAATCATGTCCAGACGACCACAAGGGCTGGCTAAAGGGCAAATTCTCAAAAAGTTAAGTACAAAAAATGTAGGAAGATTTTTAAACATCTACACAACACACTAACTTTTGCTTCATTGCCATTTCTAATAACTCTCAGCTAGAAACTATCAGATCTAGACTTGGTGCACACCAAAACCCAGTATTCAGTTTATTTTTGGCCTGTTTTCAAACAGACGTCACAGAAACATGACATGCCTGACAAATGATTGCACAGATGAGCCAGAAGCTCTTTGCAGTCAGTCATGACAACCTCTCAGAGAGTTACAGCTGACCTTGTCAGCGGGCTTGGATCAAACCAGTCAGGAGCACTATCGTGTCAGCCGAGTGTGACCTGAAAAGATCAAACCAGAGGTGGGGTTAATGCCTGCTGGAGCCATCAGCCTGCTTTTCATTTTCTACCTGCTGAATCATCTCAGTGTTGATATTGAGGGGGAAAAAAGTCAAGTTTTTTTTCAAGTAAATTTGACATGTCAATTATGGTGGATTTACTGTTATTAGGGTGTTTGCTCCAAATGAATCCACCCTGTGAGCTGCTGGGATTAAAGGTGCATTTGACATTTCTTCTGGGATGTTTGATGAAGGAAATCTGTAAATGTTTGTTTTCATCTCCATGTAGGCACACAGTTTGGCTTTCAAAATTAGATATCTTAACAATGTGTTTTATGTCAAATTTATTTATAAAATTCACTTATGCATGAAGACTCACTGGCCACTTTATTAGGTACAACTTGCCAGGAACTGGTTGGACTGCTGTTTGTCTTCGGAACTGCTTAAAAGAAATACTCTGACTTTTTTCTTAAGTTATAACAGCCTTTTGGTCGATACAAAACATGTCCATGAAGTTTTTTGCACTAAATCCCTCTTCCATGAACATATTCCAGCAGTTTTATTCTTGACATTTTCAGTACCCTCCAGAATTAGTCGTTTCAGGGCTTTGTTACTTTAAAGTGACAGTGTGTATTTTCCCTGGCGATAGGGGGCAGTACATACCTAAATCATTGCAAGCAAGCAGTATTTTTGTGTTCAAGTAAAACTTTATATACGGATGGTCATTAGGGTCAAAAATCCCTGGGAGCACAAACTCCAGTAAAATAACAAGAACATCACATTCCCTTTCCTGGCAATGAGTGAAGAGGTAACTGTGTAAAACAACAACATTTATTAATGCTAAAAGTTTTGTGACCATTTGTTACAAATCAGTAAATGCATTCTGTCCTCACGGGCTAGCAAATATGGCATCCAATATGGCGTCGCCCAGAGACTTAGACCCATGTATTTTAGAACAGATTTTTATGGTTATATGTTAGTATGGAACTGCAAATATTTTTCATCAATTGGGCATCTTTAAATTCATTTCAACATTATGATGGATATTACCAGAGACAATAGTAAAAACTACACACTGTCACTTTAAGAAAACAAGCTGCCTGTTAAATTCAGAATAGATTTTAAGATCTTCCTTCTCACATATAAAGCTCTTAATAATCAGGCTGCATGGTGACGCAGTGGTTAGCACTGTTGCCTCGCAGCACGAAGGTTGCAGGTTCGAAACTCGGCTCGGCTGCGGCCTTTCTGCGTGGAGTTGCGTGTTCTCCCCATGCATGCCTGGGTTTCCTCCGGGTACTCCGGTTTCCCCCACAGATCACAACATGCCCTATAGGTTAGAAATTGTAAGTCGCTTTGGATAAAAGTGTCTCCTAAATGAATAAACATAAACATAAAGGATCTTCTGACATCCTTTAACTCTGCTGTCAGAGACGCTAGGGTTTCCTATTTTTCCAACCTTGTGTCCCAAAGCAAAGGGAACCCCAAGGTGCTGTTTAACACCATTAGCAGCATTGTCTCTGTGAGGGATCAAGCTGAATGAGTGGAGGAACACAGGCAATTTAATCCATCACAGTCTCTCCTGCCTCTCCAACAGCCTCCATCCACTCTGTTGCAGACTGTGAGAACTTTCTGTCTTTCTTTGTGGACAAAGTCAATAAGGTTAGATCTAGCATCTCTCCTTCAGCCTTATCGCTGCCTCTCCCGACTCCAACCAGGCCCATCATCCTAGATAGCTTTGCTCCTGTTTCTTTGCCTGAGTTAACCAAACTAGTTAACTCTATGAAGACATCTGCATGCCCCCTCGACATCTTACCCTCATCTTTGTTTAAAAGTGCTTTTCAGTCCATCGGTCCCAGCGTGCTTTCTATAATTAATGCTTCTCTGGTTTCTGGTCAGGTCCCTGCTTACTTTAAGAACGCTGTAATCGACCCGCTTCTTAAAAAAACGAGTCTCGACCCCTCTCTCCATAGCAGCTTCAGACCCATCTCTAAACTTCCGTTCATCTCCAAGATCTTGGAAAAGGTTGTGGCTAAACAACTCACAGCTGCTCTTGATGAACATAACATCTATGATTGCTTACAGTCAGGTTTTCGTAGAGCTCATTCTACTGAAATAGCTCTTCTTAGGGTCTCTAATGACCTTCTGACTCACAGTGATGCAGGGGACTGTTCTGTTCTGGTCCTGCTGGACCTGACTGCAGCCTTTGACACTGTTGACCATCACCTGCTACTGGAGAGACTGGGTAGGCCTATCAGGAACTGCTCTGGAGTGGTTCTCCTCTCATCTTTCTGAGCACTCCTTTTCTGTGGCCGTCTCCAAGTTTAGGTCCTCCACCACCTCCCTTACCCATGGTGTCCCACAAGGTTCTGTGCTGGGGTCTCTGCTCTTCCTCCTCTATCTGCTTCCTCTTCAGCACATCCTGAGCTCCTTCAAAGGAATCTCCTACCATCTGTATGCAGATGACATCCAACTATACATCTCCTTTAAGCCCCATGAGATGTCTAAGCTGCAGCTGTTACACACCTGCTTGGACTCTATCGAAACCTGGATGGCTGGGAGCTTTCTACAGCTGAATGAAGATAAGACTGAGATCCTCATCTGTGCCCCAGACAAGCTGGTTCCCTAAGTCAGAGACTCTCTTGGTCAGCTTGCTTCTCACACCAAACCTTCTGTCAGGAATCTTGGCGTGACCTTTGACCCAGCTCTCACCCTGGATTCTCATGTCAGTTCTCTTGTTTGCTCTTCCTTCTTCCATCTCAGGAACATTGCTAAGCTGAGTCCAATTCTGTCCTGCTCTGAACTTGAGACAGTTATCCACACCTTCATCTCCTCATGCTTAGACTAATTCAACTCCCTGAACTGTCTACAGGTGGTTCCGAATGCCTGTGCTCGGCTTCTGACCAAGTCCTCCAAACACACCCACATCACCCCGCTTCTCCTCCAGCTTCACTGGCTGCCAGTCAACTTCAGGGTTCATTTCAAGATCCTGGTTCTGGTCTATAGCGCCTTACATGGACAAGCACCATCTTACATTGGTGATCTTAGTCCCTACACCCCCAGCAGGTCCCTGAGGTCCAGTGAGCAAAGCCTACTGGTTGTGCAGTGCACGAGGCTAAAGACCAAAGGTGACAGATCATTTGCTGCTTTGGCCCCCAGACTCTGGAACTCTCTCCCCCTGAGCCTGAGATCAGTGGACTCCTTTAAAAAGCAGCTGAAAACTCACTTGTTCAAGCTGGCTTTTGTATGACCTTCTTCACCACTCTCTCTTTATTCTGCTCTCCCCACCTATTCCACCTTCCTCAGGATCCACTGATTTCCCTCTTTCCTATTCACTTTCTTGACATTTTTAATCACAATTGCCTATTTTTTGCTAATTTTAAACATACAGGTGCTGGCCAGTAAATTAGAATATCATCAAAAGGTTGAAAATATTTCAGTAATTCCATTCAAAACGTGAAACTTGTACATTATATTCATGCAATGCACACAGACCAATGTATTTCCGATGTTTATTACGTTTAATTTTGATATTTATAGGTGACAACCAATGAAAACATCAAATCTGGTATCTCAGAAAATTAGAATATTCTAAAGGCCAATGAAAAAATGTTTGTTTCTCTAATGTTGGCCAACTGAAAAGAATGAACATGAAAAGAATGTGCATGTATAGCACTCAATACTTAGTCGGGGCTCCTTTTGCCTCAATAACTGCAGTAATGCGGCGTGGCATGGACTCGATCAGTCTGTGGCACTGCTCAGGTGTTATGAGAGCCCAGGTTGCTCTGATAGTCGTCTTCAGCTCCTCTGCATTGTTGGGTCTAGCGTATTGCATCCTCCGCTTCACAATACCCCATAGATTTTCTATGGGGTTAAGGTCAGGCGAGTTTGCTGGCCAATCAAGGACAGGGATACCATGGTCCTTGAACCAGGTGCTGGTGGTTTTGGCACTGTGTGCAGGTGCCAAGTCCTGTTGAAAGGTGAAGTCTGCATCCCCATAAAGTTGGTCAGCAGCAGGAAGCATGAAGTGCTCTAAAACTTCCTGGTAGACGGCTGCATTGACCCTGGACCTCAGGAAACAGAGTGGGCCAACACCGGCAGATGACATGGCACCCCACACCATCACTGACGGTGGAAACTTTACACTGGACCTCATGCAACGTGGATTCTGTGCTTCTCCGCTCTTCCTCCAGACTCTGGGTCCTTGATTTCCAAAGGAAATGCAGAACTTGCTTTCATCAGAAAACATAACTTTGGACCACTCAGCATCAGTCCAGTCCTTTTTGTCCTTGGCCCAGGCGAGACGCTTCTTGCGCTGTTTCATGTTCAAGAGTGGCTTGACACACGGAATGCGACACCTGAATCCCATGTCTTTCATGAGTCTCCTCGTGGTGGTTCTTGAAGCGCTGACTCCAGCTGCAGTCCACTCTTTGTGGATCTCCCCCACATTTTTGAATGGGTTTGTCGTCACAATTCTCTGCAGGGTGCGGTTATCCCTAGAGCTTGTACACTTTTTTCTACCACATTTTTTCCGTCCCTTCGCCTGTCTGTTAATGTGCTTGGACACAGAGCTCTGCGAACAGCCAGCTTCTTTAGCAATCACCTTTTGTGTCTTGCCCTCCTTGTGCAAGGTGTCAATGATTGTCTTTTGGACAGCTGTTAAGTCAGAAGTCTTCCCCATGATTGTGGTGCCTTCAAAACAAGACTGAGGGACCTTTTAAAGGCCTTTGCAGGTGTTTTGAGTAAATCAGCTGATTAGAGTGGCAGCAGGTGTCTTCTATATTCAGCCTTTTCAGAATATTCTAATTTTTTGAGATACCAAATTTGGAGTTTTCATTAGTTGTCACTTATGAATATCAAATTTAAATGTAATGAACATCGGAAATACATTGGTCTGTGTGCATTGCATGAATATAATGTACAAGTTTCACGTTTTGAATGGAATTACTGAAATATTTTCAACCTTTTGATGATATTCTAATTTACTGGCCAGCACCTGTATTTTAACCATTTTCTAAATTCTTTTTTATGTTTTTACTTTTTTTTTGTGAAGCGCCTCGTGATTTTTATCTTGAGAGGCGCCATAGAAATTATATTTTCTTCTTCTTCTTCTGGTGGTTCCCAGAATATCTAAAAATAGGACGGGCGGCAGATCTTTTAGTTATCAGGCTCCTCTCTTGTGAAACCAGCTCCCAGCTTTAGTCCGTGAGGCAGACACCTTGTCTACTTTTAAGACTAGGCTTAAAACATTTTTATTTGATAGGGCCTATGGTTAAAATCTGATGTTAGCCTAGATCTGGACAAGTGGGGCAGTAGAGGGAGGTGGAGTGTACAGTCGATAAAGACGGCTCTCCCTTGCCCTGCCTCCAACATGCCTCCATCTAAAAGGCTAGGTTATCCAGAGTTATCTCTGTAGTTATGCTGCTATAGGCTTAGACTGCTGGAGGACACACTGACCACTTCCCACACTCTACTACTTTCTTCTAGAATCTGCTCTTTAACTGTATTATTTCCTGCTATTTCAGCTGTTAACTTTATTTTTTCTCTAAGTGTTTTTCTCCCCAGAAGAAGCTACAATGATGTTTTGCTGAGCTATGGTAGCCTCATGGAGGGGGACATAGTCTTGAACACTGTTGCTAACCATTTAAACATTCTCCCTCTCCTGATAATAACATTTTACTTTCCTTGACATTGAATGTGCTACTACTAGTTTACCCTTTAATTATATATTCACTAGGATAAATACAACAAAGTTTATCTCTCACCAAATAGAATATTTACTAAGAAATCACAATGTAACCATACACTACTTGGTATATATGTTATGTGTGTGTTTGTTGGTGTGTGTGTGTGTGTGTGTGTGTGTGTGTAGGGGGGGGGGGGGGGGGGGTTTGGTGTATGTGTGTGTCTGCTCTGTCTTCTTGATCTCCAGTGAGTCATGGTGGATGGCTGCTGAAGCTTAGTTTATGCTTGATGCAATCACTTTCCGCTTGGTGATGCGGCTCGCGGATGGAACGTGCTTCACAACTTGCAGCGTTTATGGTTCATGCGGCTCGTCTCTGCGGTGAGCCAATATTCTCCCAAACTGAATGGGGCAGCATGGAACTCTACAGCATGTATCCAACACTACGCCATAGTAGAAGTAGAAATTACTGTTTACAACATTGCATTTCATCATTTTTAACAGCGTCCTCCTCTTTTCCGACAGTGCGAGCTATTTCTCTCCAAGAATTATTAACAACATGTTGATCACGGTGATCTCTGAGAGCTGAATCATACAAATGTCTGTATTTACGAACCTCTGCCATACTAGTTCTTGCCGGTCCGCCATGTTTTTCCACGTCCGACCATCCACGTGGTTAGAAATTTTCCTAGGTGTGCGTTGCGGAAATTTTGGGCCGTGCAGAGGCGCAGTGGAGGGGCGTGGTTGTTAAAATGACGCAATTTCGCCACGCGGAGCCGTGCAGACCTCACGGACGCGTCAAGCATAAACCAACCTTTATACTGAGCCAGGATCCTCTGGAGGTTTCTTCCTGTTAAAAGGGAGTTTTCCTCTCCACTCTTGCAAAATGCTTGCTTAGTATGAGGATTGCTGTAAAGTTATGCAATTTGCTGGATTCCTTATATAGGAAACTTTTTTCTGATTGGCTTAATGAACTGACCTGTATTGCAATGTTTATTATGGAAAGTGCCTTGAAACAACTCTTGTCGTTATTTGGCACTATATACGTAAATAAACCTGAATTGAATTGAAAAGCTGAAACTGGCCACACCCACCCCGCTCAGTTAATTATAAGCTGAGAAGCACGTCAGAGGCAGTTCTAAGCTAAATCCCCCATTTGTAACATCACCAACGAGGACTTATGAAACAGCTTGTTTTAGACACATAATTGCTAATAAACACTGACAGAAACTGGATGGATGGATTTTTTTTTCATGTTCGGAGTTTTATAGAGGCAGTAGAGACATACATGGCAGCAAACAATGATGCAAAAGGGATTTTTGCACATGTCCTGTTTAACTCTTGACGTGAGATTGACTCAACAAGATGCCGGAAACATGCCTGAGAGGTTCTGATTCTTGCTGACATGACAGCATCACATGGATTTGTCAGCTGCTCATCCATGTTTTGAGTATAAACAAATTGCTGCAATTTCTTTGGCTGGTTGGGTGTTTGAGGTGACAAGCAATTTAACAAGTATACCTACCTACCATATCTGTTTGTTTGTTTATTTATTTGTTTATTTATCAAATATAAAGTGTGAGTGTATATGTGTGTGTGTGTGTGTGTGTGTGTGTGTGTGTGTGTGTGTGTGTGTGTGTGTGTGTGTGTGTGTGTGTGTGTGTGTGTGTGTGTGTGTTTGTATAGATGGATATAGATATAAAAATATAAACAACTTCCAAAACCAGTTTTCAGTATCTGGTGTTGTATTTTAAATTTGCATGATTGGATCAATTAGTTGATAATGTTAAGAGTGTTTTTATTGATTTGATGATTAAGTTGTTAGTGACTACATGAGCAGTTGTGCTCTGAAAGTTATGAGGAAGTCTCAGGCTCTAAATGGGCATAATGACAACCTGCAGGCAAAGCTAATACCAATAAAACTGCCCGACAACGTTACAGGAATGTTGCCTGGATTAATGAAGCCTACCAGGCTCTCTTCTGTCTGGTGCCAAGGCACATGTGGAACCTCTAAAAGGCTGTGCTTTCTGGTGGAGTGAATTACCCCCTCAAACCAGTCACACCGGGATATCAGGATGCAGCGCTGACTGAAGTTAAAAGATCCAACGCAGGACACAATCCCCTAAAAGCATTACTGTATACACGCAAGCTCACGGGGATTGCTTGTGTACGATTAAACGTAAATACACAGACAGGAACTTGGTTTGCTGGGAGATCAGTGATGGAGTAAACACTGAGTCAAAGCCAGATATGGCAAAAGAAAAAGAAAAAAATCTCAGATAGGTCAATCCAATTTTCTGTGCAGCTGAAACGATGCATTGTTTAGACGTGGTAAATCATGCATTTGTGGAGTATAAATTTAGTGTTTAGAATCGCTTACATTGTGTTTTATGTTAAATGAAATATAATAGGGAAGTGCAAAGCAAAGTGAAACCAGAGGAATGTGAGAGGCCTTGATTTAGTAGACACAACAGAGAGGCAACATGATGAAGAAGACCCGCAGAGGGAAGGAGGGAGGGAGGATGAGGGGTATCCTTGCGTAATTGGTGAAGAGACATGGGGGCCAATTCAGGCCTTGAGCTGATATTAAAGTGACCAAAGAGACTCCAGACACAACAGGAATCTAAACACTTCTGGCTCCACTGAGGAATGAGCATCCTACACCAACTTATCTCAGACATCCCTCTGCAAACTGGGTTGCCAGTCTGGCTGCCCAATAATCTCCCAGTTTAGATATGGCCTGCTTTAATTTAAATGTCTGTAGGTGGTGAAACTCAGTCCATAAAACCCTTCAAGTTTTTAAATCCAGTTTACTGTAGTGACAAATGAGTCAACGTGCTAGCAAAGTAATTGTGCAACACACCTTAATGGATTACAGTATTCCTTAATGATGGTCATTAAGCTCATTTAG
The DNA here is from genome assembly GCF_043380555.1 of Nothobranchius furzeri. Lineage (NCBI taxonomy): Eukaryota > Metazoa > Chordata > Actinopteri > Cyprinodontiformes > Nothobranchiidae > Nothobranchius > Nothobranchius furzeri. The sequence goes on along the minus strand of NC_091743.1, from coordinate 54,460,693 downwards.
AGACTTTTTGAGTTTTTACATAAACAACCAAGCTGCTGATGTGATAATAATGAACAAAAAACTACTTTGGCTTCTGGCTTTTAACACTGACAATTTTAGTTACCAGGCAATTGCTGTGTGTCAATATATTTATATTATTTTATCTTCAGGTTTACATGTCTAACACACACATACACACAGCATGTACAATCGTGGCCAAAAGATATGAGAATGACACAAATAGTGATGCAATAATAACCACTAATGCTTGTATCCAAAATGCTCAGTTGTCCCCGTCCAGCTTTAGATTTTATTTCTAAATGAGACATAAAGACTGTGACACATGAAGGTTTTCTAATCTCAACCCTGTGGGGTTTTACTGACCACAGTTTCTCACGCAGTCTCACACATCTATCAGATGTTTCCATCCTTCATACTCCTCAAAGTCTGTTTACAGTGCTGCACACTGTGATTAACATGTGGCCTCAGGAGGATTGTTTTATTTCGTTTTTAAATTACATGTTCAATTATTCTGCGACACACTTAGGACGAGGGGCTACTCGTGTGCGCAAACGTCACGGTGTATTTTAATCTTGAAATAATAGAAGGTGAACTAGGAAGTTTGGATTGGTTTTAGCACCCCCTAGTGTCTGTTTGTAGAATCAAAACCAAATCTTATCTCCCCGCTGTGCGTTTGTCTTTTTAACACCTTAATCTAACAGCTGAAATGTCTCCCCAGCCTTCATTAGTTTCTACGGGTGTGGCTCATCACTAAATTAAACAAATCAGCTGTGTTCATGATCTGAAACATGAAAAAGTTGCAAAGTATCCCTTTAATGTAAAAGTCCTACAAAATAACAATTGGCGAGTGCGCAACTGCACATGTGCGCTACCAGTTTGGTCATTGTGAATTGATCTTATGAGTGACTAATTGTGGCTGTGTGTCTGTGTTCGCCCTGTGACGAACCAGCGACCTGTTCTGGGTGTAACCTGTCGCACACCCAGCAACAGCTGGGATGAAGTTTGTGATTTGGAACGTAAAAGCGTCAGCTCTGCAGCATTAGTGAAGCGATGACTGTTGAAGGGCTACAACAGAAAAGCTTGTGTCTGAACAGTAGTTGCAGGATCAACACCATGTGTTTACACCAATGTTACACACAGATTGTTGTGTCTGGTATTATCGGGAGGCTGGAGTGAAAACGGAATGCTGGAACATTCCCCTCTGGATGTTTTGACACAGTCTCAACGCCACAGTTTAGGCTGGATCACGTAAAGGGGAAACAGAATTGTTTTCTTCTAAACGACAAAGAAAACGGCTTGTAAGCATGAGAGGTACAACAAAAATCTGTTAGGCTGGTTAGACAGAGCATGGTGTGTTAGCTTTTACTCTATCAAACCCACACTCTAGCATGCTGATGTATCAGAACTCCACATTTTCCCCAATTGGAAACATCCTTAGGAAGACACATAAACAGATTTCAAGTCCTGATTCCCCCCGCACATTTGCCTGAGATCTGATTTTCTCCTCTTTGATGCAACTTTAATTTACCTCCCGTTCTCCGCCTAACATGTGTCCCTTGTTACATCACGTCATGCCAAAGTTTGTCAAAACACATCTCCAGGCTCAAAGAGAGGGGATGAGAACCGCTATGAGGGGAAGCATGGCTGAAAACAGAAGGGACTGTCGGGAGCATGATTTAAGCGTAACAGATAGCTGCTCTTAGCATTGCATGGCTCTAGGGGCCTCACCCCCCCCCCCCCCTCACAGCACCTTCTCCTTGATGTTCGCACCGGGCTGCTCAATGACCAGATTGGGGCGGCTCATTGAGTGACAGCTTCAATAAGGGTAATTACAGTGGGCTGCAGGGCCCAAGTTATGCTGTCTGGCAACTCCACCCACTGTGGAGCCAGAGTGACTGTGTTAACTATGGTGTTGGGCCTAGGTAGGCATCAGTTAGCCACTGCTGGACCTCACAGCAGTAAACACACACACACACACACACACACACACACACACACACACACACACACACACACACACACACACACACACACACACACACTTGTTTATATACAAAAAACCCACAAATACATAAATATCTGAAAAACGCACAGATCCTAATTGTTTCTGCACAACAAACGCGATGTGCTGTTCTCAAAAAATGTGTTCATGGGTTAGGGTTGGTGGGTTGTTTTATGACAGAGTGGATTATTAGAGTTTGGCTGGAATTCAACCAAGAACATTTGTGCTAGTTTCCTATTAAAAGTAAGACAAAAAAAGTGGGTGTTGCTTGTTGCTTTGCACTTTGAGAACTTGGAAGGATAATTTACAGGCAGTGAGAATAAACTAGAAGCTACAAAACATAAAAAGAAGAGTGGTGTTAAATGTTGCAAAGTCCTGCTCTGTTGTATTGTATTGATTTTATATTTTACATCACAAATTATTATTACTGTAATTAGTAGGTGAATAAAGACCGAGTGGCACATATATGAGGTTACTGGTGAGATTTTGAGCATTAAACGAGTCATTCATATTTAGTCCTCATCTCTTCTTGTTCCACTTATCAAGGCCTGTGTGGGCCAATGGTGGCAGAGGAGTTAAGTGCCCACCCATTAATCAGAGGGTTGCAGGCTTGAGCCCTTTCTGTTGCAGCCGTTGTGTCATTGGACAAGACACTTAACCCTCTCAGGATCAAAATAAGTTTTGATAAAAGGACGAACAACTAAGTCCTTCAGGGGTACTTCTGAGTTAAAAAATGCTCATGAAATACGTATGTGGAGTAACCAGGTAGGTAGGTTTCAATGTTGCAAATATGCAACGCCTGCCTCCAGAGGGTTAAACCATTTGTGCCCAAATTTTTTCAGAGTTTTAAGGCATATCATCTTATCAATTGAGTCCTTCTGAATCACGTTACATATTTATTTTTTCCATTTTTGTTTTGAAGAAAACAGCATTTTTATGACTGGCAACAATTGTCAGTAGTCACACAGCTTGTCAGTAGGTCAAAAATAATCTAATAATAATAATAATAATAATAATAATAATAATAACAAAATAGTAGAAACAATTTGAGCTGGTTTCTTTGTTCCAAAAAATTTATACTCAAAATAAATTGAGTATAGGTGGGCCATTCAGGGCCCACCTAAAGCATGGCCACGATCACTTTTTGGACCAGATCTTTGTAGCGGCAGACATACTGGTCATGCAGGTTCACTCCTCCCAAGTGTGTGTTGTATTCCTGGATACACATGGGCTATCTAACCTTGTCAGTGGTCTGCTTCCATCTCTTCACATCAGCATCATGGCCAAGGCCTCCGCTACGGTGTACCTAAGGAAAGGACAACCTATAGGATGGATTTTTATTTTCACCTATGTTATTTTATGAAAAATGCTTACATACAAAGCATACCAGAGGGAAAATGTTTGTGTTTGTGTGTGTGTTTGTGGGTGGGTGAATGAGTTTGAGTGCGAGTTTATGGGGCAAAGGTGAGTATTGGTTATGGTAAGTACTCGTGTGTCAAGAAAAGTGCACCTCCAACTGCACATCAACATTCTTACCAGCTAGCTGACATTTGCTAGCAAGAAAATTATGTATGGTACCATATAAAAATCATATGTACACAGGCCTTCAATCCCTGTGAATTTATTTAGTGAGGACGAGTATTCTAAGAGGACTAAAATGAGCAATTCTGTTTTCCTTTAGTTAGCGATACACTTTGTGCCCACTGACAGCTTTTGTTGCCACGCACAGAAATAAGCCTAAGGAAAAACATATTTATCCTAGGTACAATTTTTGGGGGGAGGATTGCTCTAGCGACTTCAATGATTAAATAATTATAAATATGTTTTGGGGGAAATCATGAGAAATGTATGAAAATTACTTCTTTCCAAGAAGATTTCAACACGCCATGTCTTCAGCCAGAAGGGGCAGGAAGCAGATGATGTCATGCAATCGGAAGCACTTGGAAACGTTTATAAAAAATTAAAACCTTTGTCTAAGCTGTCTACTGGCATATAGGTGGAAAAAGTAGCATTAGAATTGTTGCGTTTTTTTAAATGACAGTGATACACTTTGGCAACAATTGTTGCCATTGGGGCCATATAACATATTGGTTATATAAAAGGTAAAGCGACCAAAGCCATTGCAGTATTACATAAAGTTTTTACTGAATATCACTGGTCTTTTATCATTGTACAATGCTGATTCATCCATACTTAATTTATTGTGTAGAAATCTGGGGAACTACGTATAGAACTTATACACAACCATTGTCTATTTTGCAGAAAATAGCTTTGATAATTATTAATAATAATCACAGTAGAGTTCCATCTAACCCGTTATTTATAAAATATAAACTAGAAAAATTGCATTTATTGCACAAATGCTGTTTGAATGCTGGATAGCTGAAACTGTAAGCTGAAGCTGCTAAACAGCTGAAATAAAGCTGAAATTAAGCAAAACTGTCTAAATGAGCTGAATGTCTTGAAAGATGTGGAAGCAAAAAGCACCAACAAGCAAATAAAGCACAAAAAGTAAGTGAAGAATAGAGAAAAATAATGCTAAATAGCAAAAAAAAAAAAAAAAAAAAAAACCTTAAATCTGTGAACATTGTATAAAAATCTGGACAGCTTAAAAGTCTAAACACCTGTTATGTCAGTTTGCCAAGTTTAACAGTTTAATCTTTACTCGTCTCGTCTCGTCTCGTCTTCCTCCGCTTATCCGGGTCCGGGTCGCGGGGGCAGCATCCCAACTAGGGAGCTCCAGGCCGTCCTCTCCCCGGCCTTGTCCACCAGCTCCTCCGGCAGGACCCCAAGGCGTTCCCGGACCAGATTGGAGATGTAACTTCTCCAACGTGTCCTGGGTCGACCCGGGGGCCTTCTGCCGGCAGGACATGCCCGAAACACCTCCCCAGGGAGGCGTCCAGGAGGCATCCTGACCAGATGCCCAAACCACCTCAACTGGCTCCTTTCGATCCGGAGGAGCAGCGGTTCTACTCCGAGTCCCTCCCGAATGTCCGAGCTCCTCACCCTATCTCTAAGGCTGAGCCCGGCCACCCTACGGAGGAAACTCATTTCGGCCGCTTGTATCCGCGATCTCGTTCTTTCGGTCATTACCCAAAGCTCATGACCATAGGTGAGGATTGGGACGTAGATCGACCGGTAAATCGAGAGCCTGGCTTTCTGGCTCAGCTCCCTCTTCCCCACGACAGATCGGCTCAGCGTCCGCATCACTGCAGATGCCGAACCAATCCGCCTGTCGATCTCCCGATCCCTCCTACCCTCACTCGTGAACAAGACCCCGAGATACTTAAACTCCTCCACTTGAGGTAGGACCTCTCCCCCGACCCGGAGGTGGCAAGCCACCCTTTTCCGGTCGAGAACCATGGTCTCAGATTTGGAGGTGCTGATCCTCATCCCAGCCGCTTCACATTCGGCCGCGAACCTACCCAGCAAGAGCTGAAGGTCAGAGCTGGATGAAGCTAGGAGGACCACATCATCCGCAAAAAGCAGAGACGAGATTCTCCTGCCACCAAACTCGACACACTCCACACCACGGCTGCGTCTAGAAATTCTGTCCATAAAAGTGATGAACAGAACCGGTGACAAAGGGCAGCCCTGGCGGAGTCCAACCCTCACTGGGAACAGGTCCGACTTACTACCGGCTATGCGGACCAAACTCACGCTCCTCTGGTAAAGGGACTGAATGGCCCTTAACAGAAAGCCACCCACCCCATACTCCTGGAGCGTCCCCCACAGGGTGCCCCTGGGGACACGGTCATAAGCCTTCTCCAAATCCACAAAGCACATGTGGATTGGTTGGGCAAACTCCCATGCCCCCTCCATCACCCTTGCAAGGGTATAGAGCTGGTCCACAGTTCCACGGCCAGGACGAAAACCACATTGCTCCTCCTCTATCTGAGATTCAACTATCGATCGGACCCTCCTCTCCAGTACCTTGGAGTAGACCTTTCCAGGGAGGCTGAGGAGTGTGATCCCCCTATAGTTGGAACACACCCTCAGGTCACCCTTCTTAAAGATGGGGACCACCACCCCGGTCTGCCACTCCCTAGGAACTGCCCCCGATGACCACGCAATGTTGTAGAGACGTGTCAACCATGACAGCCCTACAACATCCATAGCCTTGAGATACCCAGGACGAACCTCATCCGCCCCCGGGGCTCCGCCGCTGTGTAGTTGTTTGACTACCTCAGCAACTTCTGCCCCCGAGATCGGACAGTCCATCCCCAGGCCTCCCAGCTCTGGTTCCTCCTCGGAATGCGCATTGGTGGGATTGAGGAGCTCCTCAAAGTATTCCTTCCACCGTCCGACTATAGCCTCAGTTGACGTCAGCAGCTCCCCATCCCCACTGTAAACAGTGTGAGCGAGTTGCTGCCTTCCTCTCCTGAGGCGCCGGACAGTTTGCCAGAACCTCTTTGGAGCCGATCGATAGTCTTTCTCCATGGCCTCACCAAACTCCTCCCACGCCCGAGATTTTGCCTCGGCAACTGCCACTGCTGCACCCCGCTTGGCTATCCGGTACCTGTCTGCTGCCTCCGGAGACCCACAGACCAGCCACGCCCTGTAGGCCTCCTTCTTCAGCCTGACGGCTCCCCGAACCTCTGGTGTCCACCAGCGGGTACGGGGGTTGCCACCACGACTGGCACCGGCCACCTTACGGCCACAGCTAGCAACAGCCGCCTCGACAATCGCAGAGTGGAACAAGGCCCACTCGGACTCAATGTCCCCCACTGCTCTCGGGACGTGGTCAAAGCTCTGCCGGAGGTGGGAGTTGAAGACCGTTTTGACAGGTTCTTCTGCCAGGCGTTCCCAGCAGACCCTCACTATGCGTTTGGGTCTGCCAGGTCTACGCGGCATGTTCCCTTGCCATCTGATCCAACTCACCACCAGGTGGTGATCAGTTGACAGCTCCGCCCCTCTCTTCACTCGGGTGTCCAAAACATACGGTCGCAGGTCAGATGATACGACTACAAAATCTATCATCGACCTGTGACCTAGGCTGCCCTGGTACCAAGTGTACCGGTGGGCATCCTTATGTTCGAACATGGTGTTCGTTATGGCCAAACTGCGGCTTGCACAGAAGTCCAATAACAAAACACCGCTCGAGTTCTGATCAGGTGGGCCGTTCCTCCCAATCACACCCCTCCAGGTCAAGCTGTCATTGCCCACGTGAGCATTGAAGTCCCCCAGCAGGACAATGGAGTCCCCTGATGGAGTACTATCTAGCACTCGTCCCAGGGACTCCAAAAAGGGTGGGTACTCTGAACTGATATTTGGCCCATAAGCACAAACAACAGTCAGGACCCGTTCCCCGACCCGAAGGCGCAAGGAAGCTACCCTCTTGTCCCCCGGGGTAAACCCCAACACACAGGCAGAGAGTCTCGGGGCTAACAAAAAGCCAACCCCAGCCCTCCGCCTCTCACCCGGAGCAACTCCAGCAAAGTAGAGTGTCCAACCCCTCTCCAGGTCTCGGGTTCCAGAGCCAATGCAATGTGTCGAGGTGAGTCCGACTATATCAAGCCGGTACCGCTCAACCTCTGCCACAAGCTCCGGCTCCTTCCCCGCCAGCGAGGTGACGTTCCATGTCCCAAAAACTAGTTTCCTTGTCCGGGGATTGGACCGCCAAGGCTCCCGCCTTGGTCTGCCACCCGATCCACACTGCACCGGACCCTTCATGTTCCTCCTGCGGGTGGTGGGTCCACAGTTGGACGAGCCCATGTATCCGGTTCGGGCTGGGCCCGGCCGGGCCCCATGGGCGAAAGCCCGGCCACCAGGCGCTCGCTCACGGGCCCCAACCCCAGGCCTGGCTCCAGGGTGGGACCCCGGTAACCCTCCGGGCCGGGTACTCCGACTCTTCGTTTTCACCGCCATGAAAGATCCTTCGAACCGTTCTTTGTCTCACCCTTCACCTAAGACCAATTTGTCATGGGAGACCCTACCAGGGGCACTAAGTGCCCCAGACAACATAGCTCCTAGGATCATTAGGGCACTCAAACTCCTCCACCACGATAAGGTGACGGTTCAAGGAGGAGTGTTTAATCTTTACATTTAGCTGAAATGTGAAATTAGCCGTTTATGCTAAACTTGGTAACTGATTGCTGAAGTTGTTGAATAGCTGAAGCTGAAACTAAGCTAAACTGTCAAACGAGCTGATTGTAGTGAAAGATGTGAAAGCAAAAAGCACCAAGAAGCAAATAAAAAAAAAGCACAAAAATAAGTGAAGAATCAAGAAAACTAATCCTAAATAGAAGAAAACTCAAATCTGTGAACACTTTTAAAAAAAATTGGACAGCTAAAATGTCTAAACACCTGTTATTTCAGTAGGACTAGTTTAACAGTTTAATTTTTACATTTAGCTGAACTGTGAAATTAGCATCATATGCTGAATTCAGAAACTAATTGCTGAAGCTGAAGCTAAGCAAAACTGTTAAAATGAGCTGAATGTTTTGAAAGATTTAGAAGCAAAAAGCACCAAAATGTAAATAAAGCACAAAAAGTAAAGAACGGAGAAAACAATCCTAAACAGCAGAAAACTGAAATCTGAACATTATTTAAAAATCTGGACAGCAAAAATGTCTAAACACTTGTTGTTTGAGTAGGACTAGTTTAACAGTTTAATTTTTATATTTAGTTGAACTGTGAAATGAGTAGCATAAGCCGATTTCAGAAACGGATTGCTGGAGCTGCTGAATAGCTGAAGTGATGCTGAAACTAAGCTAAACTGTCAACATGAGCTGAATGTCTTTTAAGATTTAGAAGCAAAAGTCACCAACAAGTGTAATGAAGCTCAGAATATAGGTGAAGAATGGAGAAAAATTTTAAACAGCAGACAATTTTAATCTTTGAACATTGATTAAAAACTCGAAATTTGAAATGTTAAACAGCTGGCATTTGAATGAGAATAGTTTAACGGGTACATTTTTACAATTGGCTGAACTGTGAATTTAGAAATATTTGCTGATATCTGAAACTGATAGATGAACATATGTTCAGATTTGATATGGGATGGATGAATGGTTGGATGAATGAAATAACGGATGGATTGTTGGATGTATGTTAGATGGTTTATTGGATGGATGGATGAATGGATGAACGCCGAGCTCCACCGCAGCCCTGTGTCCCGGTGCGGAGCTGCGAACTCGCAGCTGCCCCTGCCCGACGCAGCGCCTTGGACCCGCTCCTGGCCAGGCCAGCAGTCCCATCACCGGTCCCATCGGCACCTCTGTCGTCTGCAGGTGGAGGAACAGCACCCGCAGCCCAGCTGAGAGAGCTTCAGGCGGAGCTTGGCCGGATCCGCCAGCTCGTCAGCCATCAGGAGTCTCACCTGGACACTCTTGCATCCTCGGACCGCCAGGAGAGGGCCCCCGTCCAGCCGGCAGCTCCTTCATCTCGGAGCCAGAAGAGCGAGCCCGGGGTCCACCCAGCGGAGCTCGCCGGTCTCCAGGCTGAGCTGGCCCAGCTCCATCGGACCCTCAGCCTCCAGGAGCATCAGCTGGACGTTCTGTCCTCCCTGCTCTCTTCATTTCCAGCACCACCAGTTCCCACACAGCCTGTTCCAGTGGTGGCCCCGGTGGACGCACCGCCTCCAGTTCCAGCAGTGGTCCCGGAGGTCGCACCTCATCCGGTCCAGCGTGTCCAGGCAGCTCCTCCCACAGCGGCTCTGCCTCCGGCCCACAAGCTGAAGGAACCGGCCCAGAAGCTGACGGATCGGGCCCAGAAGCAGACGGTACCGGCCCATAAGCTGACGGATCGGGCCCAGAAGCAGAGGGTACTGGCCCGGAAGCAGACGGTACCGGATCCGGTCCAAAAGTTGGCGGTCCAGAAGTTGAGGGACCAGAAACCGACACCCCCGGGCCAGAAGCCGACACCCCCGGGCCAGAAGCAGACGCCCTCGGACCAGAAGCAGACGGTTCCGGTTCCGGTCCAGAGGCCGGCGGTCCAGAGGTCGACGGTCCAGAAATCGAAGGACCAGAAGTCGACGCCCCCGGACCAGAAGCCGACGCCCCCGGACCAGAAGTTGATGGTGGTCGACGCCCGGTTCTGTCCTGTGGTCGACACCCTTTCCTGTTCTGAAGTCGACACCTCCTCGAATTCTGAAGTCGACACCTCCTCGTGTTCTGAAGTCGACACCTCCTCGTGTTCTGAAGTCGACACCTCCTCGTGTTCTGAAGTCGACGTCTCGTCTGAAGTCGTCTTCTCGTCTAAAGTCGTCTCGTCTGAAGTCGTCGCCTCGTCTGAAGTCGTCTCGTCTGAAGTCGACTCCTCTGAAGTCGATGTCTCCTCTGAAGTCGACGTCTCCTCTGAAGTCAACGTCTCCTCTGAAGTCGACGTCTCGTCTGAAGTCATCGTCTCGTCTGAAATCGTCTCGTCTGAAGTCGTCATCTCGTCTGAAGTCGTCTCGTCTGAAGTCGTCTCCTCTGAAGTCGTCGTCTCGTCTGAAGTCGACATCTCGTCTTAAGTCGTCTCCTCTGAAGTCGACGTCTCGTCTGAAGTCGTCTCCTCTGAAGTCGACGTGTCTGAAGTCGTCTCCTCTGAAGTCGACGTGTCTGAAGTCGTCTCCTCTGAAGTCGACGTCTCCTCTGAAGTCGACTCCTCTGAAGTCGACGTCTCCTCTGAAGTCGACTCCTCTGAAGTCGACGTCTCCTCTGAAGTCGACCTCTCGTCCGAGGTCGTCTCCTCTGAAGTCGACGTCTCGTCTGAAGTCGACGTCTCCTCTGAAGTCGACATCTCGTCTGAAGTCGTCTCCTCTGAAGTCGACGTCTCGTCTGAAGTCGTCTCCTCTGAAGTCGTCTCCTCTGAAGTCGACGTGTCTGAAGTCGTCTCCTCTGAAGTCGACGTCTTCTCTGAAGTTGACGTCTCCTCTGAAGTCGACTCCTCTGAAGTCGACGTCTCCTCTGAAGTCGACGTCTCATCTAAAGTCGACGTCTCATCTAAAGTCGACCTCTCGTCCGAGGTTGTCTCCTCTGAAGTCGACGTCTCGTCTGAAGTTGTCTCCTCTGAAGTCGTCTCTGAAGTCGTCTCGTCTGAAGTCATCTCGTCTGAAGTCGCCTTATCCACTCCAGAGGTCGACGCTCTCTCCACTCTAGAGGTTGACGCTCTCTCCACTCTAGAGGTCGACGCTCTCCACTCTAGAGGTCGACGCTCGCTCCACTCTAGAGGTCGACGCTCTCTCCACTCCAGTGGTCGACGCTCCCTCTGGTCCGACGTCTCCACCGTCTCCGGTTCCAATGGTGGTTCTGAAGGTTGCTCTGGTCCAGCCCGTCCAAGGGACTATGTCCCCGGCCCAGCCTGCAGAGCTCCTCTGCCGCAGACGCCGGCCTCCAAGGGCCCGTCGCCTCATCATCTGCCGCAGGCGCCGGCCTCCAAGGGCCCGTCGCCTCCTCCTCTGTCCCAGGCGCAAGCCCCCGGACTCTGCTGGTCCCTGCCGCCTCTCCATCGGTCCCTCGGTTCCTCTGGGCCCTCCCTCTGGGTCCGCCTCCTCCCGCCCTGCTCCTTGTTCCTGTGGGCATCTGGGATCCGCCCTTTTGGGGGGGGGGGGGGGGGTTACTGTCACACCTTGTCCTGTCTCCCTGTTTGATTCAACTTTGTGTCTCGTTAATTACTCCCACCTGCCTCTCGTTTTCCCAATCACCTTAGCTCCCGGTCCTCCTGTATTTAAACCCCTTCTGTTCTGTGTCTTGTGTCGGTTCATTGTGCCAGTGTCAGCGTGCTTAATACACCTGTGTTAATCGTTCCCACTTGCCTGCCTGTTTGTTCCACCCGCGTTGGACCCTCACGTTGTCTCCGCTTCGTCCACCGGCGCGTGTGACACTGGAGAAGGCTTAGTGCAGCAGTCAGATCCATCATCAAGGCAAGATCCTGGTGAAACATTAATGTAACACTGGATGGAAATACACCTTGGGACATTGCAGAAGCTCAAAGCAACAATGCCACAGCGAATGTGGGCTGTAATCAAAGCTAAAAATGGTACAAGAAAATATTAATTTTCCCACCATCGCTATTTTGACCATGTCACACATCCACGCCCAGACAATACAAAAATGGGAAAAGGGTTGGAACAAATGAACCAATGTAGCTACTAGCTATTTTAGCTAACCCAAGAAGCTAAGAAGGGGCTCTGGGGACCAGGGTAGCCCACCCACACTTCTGCCTGGCTTCCGTGCGAGGTTGTACTCATGCTGGTCACCTGTAGATATCTAATATGGACTGGGACTGTAAATTACAAGCATCACAGCTGGGCACCATGGCCTTATACTTCTGCTCATACTCCACGGTCGGAGATCAGCAGGACATCAACTACATGCTAACCTGAAGCTTAGGGAGATTTTCTGGGCGTTAACAAAAAAAAAAAAACTTGGAAGAACGACTGTGAAGGTACCTTCAGGCCTGCTTAGTAACAAAATCATTTGACTGAGGATATCGGGCTAAGCTGGTCCACCAAGGTTAAAGATCTGCAAGTTCGCTGTTATCGACGGTCCTGACTCTGGGGGCGTCGACTCTGCTACAGGCGCTGTGTCGACACAGAGCCATGTTGCATGATGCTGCTTCACTTTTAAACAACTCTTGCCCCCTTTGTCCAAAATAACTCCTTGGTTAACATCCACACAGGGGACACAACTAAAGTTCAGTGAGTCAAAATGGCCAAATATCTATCAACGTGACGCCCGGGCTGAGGCCTTTCTCTGGGACTAGCTCCCTCCGCTAGCTCTGGCTCTGACGTGGCTCTGATGCTCATTAATTATTCAGAATTTTAAGCATTTAATTACACTTAAACAGAAGAGTTACACAAAATTCATCCCCTCAGAGTTGTCATGAATGTAAACTAGATCTATTAAACCTAAAATTCGTTTTTTGAACCAGTCTGTAAACATTTTTTATTTCTGCTGTGAAATTGGCACTTTTAACATGGGAGTCAATGAGGATTTGCTCACTTCTGGTTCCAGCTCTTAGTGGAGGAGGGTGGAACTGCAATTTGTGCCACCTACGTGTTTGCTTCAGGTCTGAGATCCTTGGGCTTCCCTTTGGGTTTTTGACCAGACAGTGTAGTTTTACATCATTTAGCAACTTCTTGTCACCTTTAGAACATTCAGCAGCTGCTTTTCTTTCTGAGGAGTTATCAGTTATCATGGGGGCAACAGTTCTAGTATGGAAGATCATACCATCCTCTCCTCAGCCACTTCCAGAAACTCAGCTGGTGAACCCCAGCAGTTTAGAGAGAGAATCCCTACAATGTGCAATGGATCAGTTTCAAAACACTTTACCATCGGCGATGTCCAAGGATCATTCTGGCATTCCTCTCAATGTATGAGCTGTAGGTCTGGATGTCCACTCTCCAAGGCTGAGCCACTCACTCTTCCAATAGCAAAAAAATCAGAGGGGATTAAAATAACACTTTTGTCATTTATTTTCACTTATATTGTGATTTAGGTTAAAATCTGTATTCAAGTGTGTTGGTTCATAAGCCTAAATACACAGAATCAATTCTAGAAATTTAAATAAAACATTAAATCACCTGATTGAGTCTTTTTTTAAAAGGAGTGGTTGTACTTACCTTACGTAAAAGGAGAAAGTCACACTGGGAGCTTCGTGCTTGCCTTGTCATGTAAACTCAAAAAATACTTTTAATATTATTTCAATCCTTCAGTTGTGTCAGTAACAAATGGTCCACAAATGTGGTAATATGTCCTGCAACATCTATTTTCTATTTTCATAAGAAGCAACAACTGTTACCAGTTTATTGTCTGTGCAAGCATAAATCTTCTGTCTGCAGCGACCTGCATGATTTCATGTTCAATTAGAAACATTACAAAACTGTTAAACAAAAATACACTGTAACACACAAAAGGCATGCCTTGTGCTTAATTAATTTTGTGGTTATGCAGTCAAAGTTTAAGGGCTGACTACACTTAGTGTTAAGAAAAGTACACACGCTTCTAAAGTCAGTAAAACAGCTTTGCTACAAGAGCCGGAGGTATTTGTGAGCCTAATTACATTCATTTTACTCTTGGCAGTTGGATGGTAAAACACTCAGCTCAGGAATTTTCATTCCCTTTGCACACCATTGTAATGAACACAAACCTGTAATTGTTTCTCACCCATAGGCACTAACCTGACTTTTAATTTTCCTTTGCTTGCTCAGTAGCTGTGCCAAGTTTTTCTTTTCTTTTTTTTCCAGGTAATGCTGAAACTCTGACTCACCAGGGTGCAGGCCATGAGAGCAAGGCTGGTTTTGAATAGAGCTAAATATATTCGGAAAGGCTTCCTGGAATTTCTCTGTTATGTGATTTCTCTAAATCTATCGTTTAAGAAAAGGACTGAAACACGTTTGCTGTTGTATTCTTTTAAACTCACTGTTTTTGATTATAATTGCTATTTAATTATGTTTTACTTAACAGCATCATTGTGCTTTGTGCGAGAAAAGCAATCACTCAAAAGTAATTAAAGGCTAAACTCAAACACTGAAAAAGCCACATCCATCACAGCTGTGCCTTAATGGTGAAAATCCTGCGTCAGTTTCCTAATTATTGCTTTAACGTTGTCACAAAAGCAACACAAAGCCATATCTTATGTGGATTCAAACTAAAGGAAAACTCAACCTCAGTGGTAGAGGGGACGGATGGAAGTTTAAAAGAAAACATGCATCATGAGGAAAGTGGCCTGTTGGCACGAAAAGGGCAAATGGTACCTTGTTCTCATTGCTGAGTCACTCAGGATGGTTATCCGCATGTAGAACCACACAAAAAACACAATCACTGCGGAATTTATCTTTGCTATTGTGGCAGTAATTGCAAACAAACGGGCTGTTTTCTTGAAGCTCATGTATTTTTTTTTTTAGCTGAAAGTTAGTCCTTTATGGGATTTAGATGGAAACCAAAGAAGAAAAATCATTAAGATTTAAACTTTCTAATCTTGAATATGAAAAACAACTGTGGTGAGTTTTCCTGTGCAGGGTGTTTTAGGGACAATTGTTTAGAAGTGTTGGGAGCACACGTACAGACCTTTCTCCAGATTTGTAAGATGAGCTTTGTCCAACCATCTCTGAGAAGCGACACCTTCAGATCAGTGGTTACATTTGTTTGCTTTAGACACTTAGACATGTATAATTCCATTTTTCGATTCTTTTCTATAAACAGAGTAATAAAGATTTGTTTTAGCCATCTTGCTGACATGTTTTGGTGCTGTCACCTTCATCACTTCTATCTCTGCTTATCTGTGGGCAGTAGAGGATGATGTCGCCTTCTACTGCCCGCACCCTAACCGATCACCATGTCCCGGTCCATGTCCCTGTTCATTGCCCTGGGTTCACGTCTCCTTATTTCGATAGCTTCTTTAATCCATCTATTGTATTTTTGTTGTTCTGTGTTTATAATCTGTGTGTTGTCCAGGCTCTGATGAAGGCCACAGCGGTAGCTGAAACATGTCAGCAAGAAGGTAAAAACAAATCTTTATTATTTTGTGTATAGAAAAGATTTGAAACATGGAATTGGATAACCAACACAGAAGGAATGTAACAAAGACCTGCACATGTATGTTACACCACTTTCTAACCAAATCGTCAAAGCACGCCCAAGTTACCCTGCTTCTCCTCCAGCTTCACTGGCTGTGGTCTTCTTGGTTCATTTCAAGATGCTTGTTCTGGTCTTTACATGGACAAGCACCATCAACTCACTCCCTACACCCCCAGCAGGTCTATGAGGTCCAGTGCAGCACACCAGACTAAAGACCAAAGACCAAAACTGCTGTGGCCCCCGGACTCTGGAACTCTCCCTCTGAACCTGAGATCAGTGGGCTCAGTGGTCTCCTTTAAAAAGCAACTGAAAACTCACCTGTTCAGGCTGGTTTTGATGTGACCTTTTGATTCTTTCTCACCTTCTTTTTATGCTGCTGTTCGTACCTATTCTGTCTTCTCAGGATCCTATGATTACTTATTTCATTCATTTTTGTCTTCCTTCACATTTTTTAAATTTTAAAACTTTCCAATATTTGTTAATTACAATAATATTTTAAATCTTTTTTCTTTTTTTGTTCTTATGACGTGCCTCATGATTTTTATCTACAAACAAATTTGTTTTCTTCTTCTTCACTGAAATCATAGCACCATAAATGCTATCCAATGTCACTTTGAAGATTAAACAGATTTTTCACACAAAACTGACTTGTCCAGCATATTTTGGTCTCTTGTCTGTGTCAAAATACACTAAGATCTAAATATAATCTACTTCTTGTTTCCAAAAACTCGACTCAGTTCATTCTGACTAAAAAGAAAAAAAAGGTAATCCACACCCACACAGGATCTCAAGATTATATAAAACTGAACCTAAATGTTTAATCACTACAGTGTTTATGAATCTTGTTATGCTGCTGAGGCTGGTCCCACCATTTAATCTGTGTAATCTTGCACCTTAATGCAAGCTAGCAACCTAAAAGTTTGCTTTCCATGTAATGTTTGTATTTTGATGAAATCAAATAATGACCAAGTTTCCTCAATAATGTGTGTCAGAATTTTGGTTGTGTGTCTTGGCTGAGCAGAACAAGCTGCCTTCTCTCAGGTGAACGCTTGCGAGAGCCCATCTCATTACACTTCCTCCTTTTAAGGTGCAACAGTAATCACACCATGCTGTGTGCACTTTGTGGTTTTGTCTGCTTGTTTTGACAAGAGTATTAGCTTACACAGATTCCATCTTATAAGTATGGAATCATTTGGGAAATGAACAGAGGTGGCATCATGAGAAATTACCGTAACAGCGGCAGAAAGGAGACGATTGACAGTTACAAATCTGTTACTTTGTGAACTCCTGTAGGTGAAAAGATGAACCAGTTAACAAATCTAATGAGGCGAATGTGATGCCTGCTATTTGTGCCAACACTTCTCAATGAGTCTCTTGCTGTATTGATGCTCTTGCACATGCAGCTTCTCAGAGAAAAACTACAAAAGAAGACCATGCCAAGAAAAAGCGTCAAACTGTCTGCCACATAATGAGCATCCCTAACCTCATTGTGCATGTGTGATCATTTTGTTTTGGGTGGTCCTGCCAATACTCTTTTTTTAAGGTGTACAAACATGAGAAGTGTTGGGAAATCCAATCAAGATTCAAAGATAATGACGTGCTTTATACAGTAGACATCCCGTAAACAAATTTCAAGTCTGCTTAGATCACGTTTGGTCTGCGGGGCCCTGCAGCAAACACAGCAAGCTCAGAGATGGATCCAACGTTTGTCTGCTTTTGACAAGTGGAAATGGATTACATGGATAAAAAAGACAGAGGCACTTATTCACCTACTGACAGGATCACACGTGCAAAAGGGAAAACTAGCAGCGGTGTGTGTGTGTTTTCATGTGTACATGTGGAAATCTACCGTTTAGTTTTCATCAACGTGCCAGCCTTGTGACAGATTGCTGAAAGACAGGGTGTTGCAAACAAAACACTAATGACACTATGATGGCTCATTAGCTTATGATGTGGGCTGCATTGTGTGCACGCATGTAAAGCTGTGAGTGTGTGCGTGAGAGAGAGAGAGAGAGAGAGAGAGAGAGAGAGAGAGAGAGAGAGAGAGAGAGAGAGAGAGAGAGAGAGAGAGAGAGAGAGAGAGAGAGAGAGAGAGAGAGAGAGAAGGAAATAAATGCCTGTGTGAGTGTGTTCCCAGGCTAACCTGACTAGGTGAGACTCTCTGGCACCAGCCTCGCAATGCCGCCTGGGGGGGGTGGTTACAGTGCTGAAGCCTACAAAATGAGGTATGCACACACACACACACACACACACACACACACACACACACACACACACGCACGCACGCACGCACGCACACACACACACACACACACACTCCTGTTTATGAAAAAGCAAAGGCCATTCAGGCAGTGCTGTCTTTTAGAGTCCTGTCCCTGTTTTAGGACGTCTCCTTTCAAAGCTCTACAATTACAGCTGAAAACAGTTTTTTACACATTTTGTAAGTACATGTCTCCTACGCTGCAAATGACATATCCTAAATACAATAAATTACTCAGAAAGCTTTGAAACCTATGGGAAAGCTGTGACATTCTGCATCCTTCCCCGTTATCGCTGTGTGATTCACTTAACACTGGTTAAAAGGTAACCTGCCGCTTGCTGCGGTGAGTCACAGGGTCAGGTCCCTTCATGTGTTTGACATTATTAGCGGAGCTACCATGTAATCCAGACTCTATCCTCAAGCCAACAAGACTTTATTGGGGGTAAAGGGTGATGGTTATGGAAGCTATTAGACAATAATGGAATAAACTCCATCCCTTTAAGTCATTCGGTCCCCAGAGGATTGCGTCTCTTCACTGAGGTTCCTCATCAACCAGTTTTTAGGCAGAATTGACAGGCTCTTAGACAAAATCTAACCTCTAAACCCTCTAATCTCTGTTCATTTTGAATATTTACAGCTTGATCATCTCAAAGACTGGTTTCCCATGGTCAGGAGAGGACAAAGCAATAACCTGAGGAGATATGATCAGTGACTAAAATAGTGTTTTGTTCTTCGTTTAGTAATTTTTAGCTTTAATTATATTTGCTGCATGTTTAAAATTCAAGTAGGAAGTCGTGTGAGTGTCACTCTTTCTAAGTTGACCATCACTGCAACAAATTACACCATAAAAGAAGAAAAACACATTCCTGCTGAGTGTAAAGTCACATTAAATATGGTTAAAAGCCTCACTTATGATGAACTCCGTGTTTCCCTATACAATGATGTTATTATCCATCATTAGTGTCAAAATTGTCACCCTGATCATTGTCTTTGAAGAGACCATAATTACAAGGGCAGCTGACAAAAAGACAGAAAGGCTACAGAACTACTAACACAAAGTGCTTTGTTGGAAATTCAGCACAGGTTGCCTCTACTTTGTTTGTTTCGAAGGAATTAAAACATTTTTTCAAGGATTCCTTTTAATTCTGTGAGTTATGGCTGCTTTTCTTTATTGATCAGTCACTGAAACATGAAGAGGAAGAACAGGAGGTGCTATGGTCTAACTGTGGATCCTCAGGAGTCTGTGGTGGGGCTCTGTGAGAACGTAGCATGGAGGCTAAGCCCTCAGTTCCACTGAAACGGTTTTTCTTTCTCTGTGTTTGGATACACAGCAGACAAGTGGAGGTTAGAACAACACTCCGCGAGGAGCCAAAAGACTTATCCAACAAGTAATTAGGAGCAGGGTCAAGTTGAGAGAACTAAGCCCTGTAATTCCTGCTTCAATGCAACGAGTGAGGCGAGGTCCGACTGAAGATCTTTCACCTTGAAAACTTCTCAGACAGAGAGACAAGGGGGAGGAGATGGGGAGACATGGGTAAACAGACTTGTTCCTGGTTCTGGGTGTTTTCCCTTCAGGTCTTGGACCACAAGTCACCTAAAAAGGAAAATTAGCATTTATTTTATCCTTCAGATTTAGTACTTACTTCCTAAGAAATCTTATTAAGTTTATTTCTGTGTAAAAATAATATGTATGTCTTATCCGTTGTATATAGCTTTGGGAATGGCCCTACTTTGGAAAAGTAAGGATTACGTCCTCCAGGACTGATCACATAACGTCAACAAAGCTAATTGGTGCCGCTTTCGTCAATGGGTGTGTTTCCACCGAGCGCGGAGTGGTGTATCTCAGATGCATCCCAGAAGCATTGTGTCGTGTCGCCCTGTGAGATTCACGCATCAGGTTTATCAACTCTGCAGGCTTTGCTTTTATTAACATTTAAGCACAGCAGTTCAGATTAGGGCAGACAGGAAGTCAAACATGGGAGCAGTTTAAAGCATCCGGCAACTTTCAAAATAAAAGACACAGGCAGATTTCTAGTTCCTTAACTAGCAAAACAAATGCATCATTACTTGTGACGTCTCCTTTTCTGAGGTAAATAGAACAGAAAATAGACCACAAAACTTTAGGACACATGCTGCTGTCTTTCACTTTGCTTGTTATTCTGCAAACTCACAAAATCACACAATTCTCCTGTGATTTTGAGACATCGTGGGATCAGCTATGTGGAATGCTTTCACTGCCATTTTATACCTGAAAGAATGGAACAGCCGCTGAGGTTACGGGGCATACACGTCTATTACGTTACATGCAGCTTACGCATCCTTTGAAAAGGCCAGGTCAGTCATAGCGCAGTAAAGTACAAAATCTGTAGCTGCCACTTTAAAAGAGATCTTCTCTCCAAAATTTCATAAAAGTTTTTGCAACATCCATCCATGGTGATGAGCTTTGGGTAGGGACCGAAATAATCGATCAGCTGGTAAACCGAAAGCTTTGCCTTCAGACTCAGCTCTCTCTTCACCACGGCAGACCGGTACAACACCCGCATCACTGCATACGCAGCACCAATCCCCATGTCGATCTCTCGCTCCATCTTTCCCTCTTTCATGAACAAGACCCCGAGATACTTAAACTATTTCACTTAGGGCAGGACCTCATCTCTGTCCCGGAGAAGGCATTCTACCCTTTTCCGACTCAAAACCATGGCTTCGGATTGTTTGTGCAACAATTAGTGATGTGACGTTCACGAACTAATCAAATCTTTTGAACGGGTTTTCAAAGTGAACAATGAGAGCTGAGTCCCTGTAGAGAGCCGTTCATCATGTCTTCCGGTAACAAACCTCCCCGGAAGTTGGTAAAGCGCACCTGCTCAACCCCCACCCACCGCCGTGACGGACGCTGGAGGAACGCTACCCAACCACCATGCGTCCTCACGGATACTGGAGGAACACGTTGCTCTTAACAATCAAAACTTAACAGGAAGACTTAAGTGAAATAGGAAGAATTAATTGAAACAACGTTTGAGGCAGTTTTATTGCAGTGTACTTGCACCAAAGTGTTTATGTGTAAAGAATGAATCCTTTCATACATCACTGTAATTTGGGTGCAAAATAAATTCCCTTTGACTCAGTTATAAAAAGAGCAGGCAGGATTTAAATTTAGGATTGCTTGACCCTGAACGCAGCAGACAAGTAAAAAAAAATGTCACCGTGCTAAAACTGAGCCGAGTAATGAATATACAAGTTTTTTTTCCAACTCCAAAACTTCAAACACAGAGAAAGCTTTAAATGCTAGTTGCAGGTACTGATTTATGACAGAGGTACTCAGATGAGGCAGCATTTCACACTCTGTCAGAAACACTTATTTTTGTCTCATAAAATGTGCTCATAAAATTGCCTGGTGATGAAAAATCTCATTTACGTTTTAGGCCAAACTCTCCTTTTGATGGTGAATGCATAGTCTGTCCTTGAGCCCCATGAGTTCTTGTGGACTCTGGTGAAAAACAGTAAAAAAAAAATCTGCCTACAATGTTTTCATAGCCACAGCAGGCCCAAGCTGTTGACCCGCTCTGAGGTTTTCATGTGGCGCAGTGCTAAAGCACTCCTTAAAACCCGCAACATGATCTTAAATCAGTTGCTCAAGACCAACGGAACAATAATTATGATGTTTTGCAACTGAAGATGATGTTGCATGCTGTGTTTTTACTAAAATATGCTATGAAAATTCATCGTAAGAGGTAACTTGAAATAGCCAAAGCCTGCTTATCAATCTGTAATGTTTAAATCATATGAAAATGTGACAATTTTGAACAAAATTCACATTTGAATTAAATCAGCAAAAGTTTTTTGCAAGTTCAACTGTCACGAAAGTGGTATTATTTGAATGCTTCATGTGTTATGAGATGCTGCTGCATGTTAGTGAGCGCTTGGCTCAGTGTTTGGACATGCCTGCATGTAGGTTGTGCTTTTGCGGCAGAGGATGTTCTGGGAGGACGGATCAGCCGCCTCTGTGATGATGGATTAAACTGGACTCGTAGGCTCCACGGAGAAATTAGGCCGTTATTAGAAAACTGTTAAAAAGCAGTCCGTCTCATGAAACGCTATTAGAGTTTATTGATGAGACTAATGTCTGTGAGCGCTTAAAGTAAATTAGAAGGGTAGGGAAATGCCATGCTTTGAGGGAGACAGTGATGAAAGGTTTGCATTAATGAACTTCTGTTTTCTATTTGAACAAACCGCTTCCTCTCAGAGCAAACCACAAACACACATACAGTACCTGCTCTAGAATACTGTACATTGTACCGCGTCGTCTCTCTTACATCTACACGCAGACACACACTCCCTTGCAGAAACATACACATGTAAGTCATATACTAACCAGAGTAGGCCTGGCGCCTGGGGAGAGCAGCCTAAAATTGCCCCAAAGAAACCAAATCCACTTTATCAAACTGCCAGACGTCACTACCAATCGTCCTCCGTGGGACTCTACTTTCACCAGGAAGTAGCTGAGCAGAGACACAGAGCCTGGTGAAGTTTAATGGTGTCAGCGACTCAGAGGAAACGTCAGGCAGATCAACCCTTTTGTCGTTGCTTTTAAATATTTAACCATGCTCTAAAAGAAGTTTGCATCATGGATCAAATGTGTATTTCTGACCTCTTGTTTTGCCCTGAATTTTAAACTTTATTCCTATAGACTTTGATGACAAAATGGCTTTTTGCATTTGGAATTTTATTTGCACGGCCTTTGCAAAAACAAATATTTTTCTTTTATTAAAATGTTCAGAATCGTTCCGTTTTTTCCCCCTTTCAAGTCCATAAAAATTATTCAAGTAGAAATATTGTGGTTTTCCCGTTCACATTACAGGATGCATTCCATGCACCATCCAGTCTGTTGCTGTTGTACTCTAAATAGGGCGTGCACAAAAACGAACTTTCCAAAAAGGTAAATTAGTCTTCAAAACAACAGGACCGCGGTTATGAGAGATGCCAAGCAAAGCAAACACTTTTCAAAGTCCAACAGCTCCCTTAACGGCTTGAGTGCCCGCTCGGATTGAACAGGAAGTGAGAGGTAATTTGCTGTGAGCTCTGTCCAGCTTCAGGACTCCCAGACATTGTGTCGTCCAATTAGAGTGGAGTCGCATGCTCACAGAGACACGGAGCCAGCGGGTCACAAAGTTGAAACAGATTCCTGCAGTCCCTGGACAGATGTTGATTGACTTCCCGGTAGTCTGCCGGCCAAAATCACCCCTTTTTCTATTTTTTTTATTTTCAGTCATGCTCTTGAATGCATGTGTTTTACATAAATCTGAACAATCAGCTGCAAATGGGACAGGTGGAGAAAATGCTGAATGTGGATTAAATACAAAATACTGTATCACGGGTACTTTAGAAAGTGGAAATGGGAAAAGGGGACGTGCAACGAGAGCAATGTGGTTTTAATCAAGTCACATTTATTTTACCATTAGGTCACTAATTACATTTCTTGCTTTTCCATTCTGGAAATAGATGTTTTCTTCGGTGGGAGCGAGTCATTTTAACGCATTTCCATGCCATAATTAATTAGTTCCACTTAATAGCTTGGAAAGGGTCTCTGATTGTACTAACAACATGCTATCTTTTCCCCATCATTTCCAGATACAATCAATTACTGATTGGTCTCTGCAGAACAAAACAAAGCCAAACTGTGGTTTCCATTGTTAGGGAGTCAAATCCACATGAAAGATTTATTTCAACCAAAACGTTAACTCTGTTTTTATAAAGTTGGCCATTTTCTTAGTCAAATTCTACCCTGGTATCGACATTTAACAATGAGAGCTGATGATGAAAACAGTTCTACAGTATTTTGGGGAATAGTTTAAATGTTTTTTTTTTGCACATAAAAAATGGTGAGGTTTGAACATCAACAAAGCCAAAATTCTTCCTGAACTCTGACCCTTTAACCTCAATTGTAACCCATGTTACCTGCTTAGTTTGATTGACAAACCTTTGACTAGAGATAGAATAGAATAGAATAGAATAGAATAGAATGTTACAGCAGCACATACACTTAGAGAAAAGGAAGAAGGCAAATAATAACAAGATTACAGATAAACACACAAAGGCAGTAACCTATTATTGTAACCTTCAACCACTAAAAACAACGAATAAAAATAAAACTTGCGTTTCCAGAACTATGCAGCATAAGGGCCACAGACATACAAATGCACATCTGGTGCTGCACAAGTATGCATTGATGTTATTGTGTACCAGGATAATGCCAGTACCAGTTAAACTGAGATGCATTAAAAATAAATAATTCAGTGTTGAACTGGATTAATTGAGAATAAAGTTATGAAAAGCAAATCCACTCCATATGAAGCTTCCTTTATTCACATTGGTTAATAATTAACACTAAGCACAAACATTTCTAGCTATTGTTCATCTTATCTTGCTAAGACTTTAACAAAGAAAGGATCTTGTTAATACTTTCATTCCAGCCAAAGGGCTTTGTCACTCGCAACAAACTTCTTCTGTTGGATTGCAAGGTGGCAGCAAAAGACCTCAGTAAGTCACTGCTTCTTCTTAGAAAATATTAATTAAAAAAAACTTTGCATCCTGCATTTAAATGTAATTTTTGTACAAAACTGCATGTTATACTGATGTGCTATTGGAAACAAACGCTTGGTCACCCATTGTCATTTTTCAACGCTTCAGAAGTGAGAACATGTTGTAACACACTAGAAATGGCAGGATACCCCAGTTACACCAAGGATACATAAAAGAAAACGTCTCCATCAGTATGTATGCATGTGAGCGCAAAGTTGCTGATTGAGATGCATGAAGTAAGCTTTAGTTAAAGTTGCCCCATTGGAGGGAACAAAGAAACTGTACCTGATAACAGAGAAAACAAAGACAATGACAAACATGCAGATTAGAAAGAGGAAACGTGGTCAGTATCTCCTTCAGCAGTTTGAACAGTCATAGCATAACCAAAAGGGTGAACTAGGACAATCTAATGTAATCCTAACTGGAAGATTTCTCAAAATGGAAAGTTTTCACCCATTGTAAAAAAAAGATTCAAGTTTACAAAAAAGAAAAAAAAAGAAAAAAGCAATCGAAAAAGTGTTTTAGTTTATTTCAGCTGCAAATCTGTTTTCATTCTTAAAAGTATTTCAAAACTTCTTTGGAGAAGCTGCAGTTTTCACCCCATCAACACGCTGGTTTTACCTTTGAGCCAAGGAGGTTTCTGCTCTGTTAGCTATATACATGCCAAGCCTTCTGCCCACTGGAAACAGCTTCACTTACACACACACACACACACACACACACACACACACACACACGCACGCACGCACGCACGCACGCACGCACGCACGCACACACACACACACACACACACAATTCAGACATCACCAGTCAACTCGTATGCAATTTTCCCATCATACACAGGAAGTGGTTTCTCGGCATCATGATTCCCAGGATGCCACGGGTAACGTGGTGTTTCCTTACCACCTCTTCATCTTCATCTTTATCCCCTTTTCTCCCTTGTTTGTTTGTTTCCCTGATGTTTTTATTTAAGCATCAAAAGACGCCCCCACTTGCTCCCTCCCTTGCGACGTCCCCTCAAAGCCCCAGAGCAGTCAGAATGATTTGTAAACTTCAAAAGACTAAGAGCCCCAGCCTGATCTCCTCTGCTCATTTAGGTAATTCAATAAGCCAGGGGGGACATGCGCAGCGGCACTCTGCTTCCCCCTCCTGCCCTCTGTGCCCTTTAACTCTTCCGAATGGAGCCTCTGTGGACGATCTACCACACATGTCAGTCTGTTATGGGAAAAAAAAACCTTCAAAAAAGATCTATTATAAAGAAATACTTCATGCTGTATTTGTTTGGGAGGAAAACACGTTTAAATATGTTTACATTAGTCTCCAGAGTATCTTAATCCTAAACTTTGTAGATTCTGCTTTCTTTGTTCCCGTCTTAATCCACAGAAAACCCTCCCTCTCCCTTTAAACACACTCCTACATCACGATGAAAGAATGTAAATTAGGACTCATATTAATGTCTGTGTTTGATCTGACAACCCTACAAAATAAAAGTGGTCCAACAGAGAAACCCTGGGGAAATTCTCTAGTGGCTGTCACATCCCCACCTCTGCATGGCCAACGCTTTTTCAGGCAGATCACTATATGCGACCAATCAACGAGGCACCAGAGCCATCAACAATATCAGCCCCCTCTCTTTCAAACTCTCCCCACTTGTCGAGACAGGGGTGGCGGCAGGTTTATGCAGACACTGCTACAATGGCCCATAACTGCTAGAAGGACATAAATCGCTATCTTTATCAAAACCACACAGAGACATTGGTGGCCACTCCCCACTGTGGCTCCTCATTCCACCAAATCTGCATCTGATAACCCCTCTTTCTACTCTCCACCCCCACTGTTCCACATCAGACACAGTTCATAATGCCAAACAAAATCTGGTGGAAGGGTAAAAGGCGGCTCGCTTTGAAACAGGCCGCAAAAACACAACTTGACAGGTTTTGAGTTGTTGCAGCTCATGTTGAAACATAAATCACAGAGTCATCGGCAAACCGATTTACCGTGAGCAGCAATTAAAGTTGCTTCTCCCTGAAATGGGTGAATAAAATGAGAATAAAAATGCTAAATAAAAAAATAAGTCAAACACTGAAGATGGATGCATTTAAACAAGATGAGGACATTCCCTTGATCTGCAGAGTCGCCATCTAAGAAGGCGGCAAATGGTCCATTCTGTCTTTTTTCCTCCAGCCATGACTACAAGAGCACCAGATAGTAATCAGAAAAAATAAAGAGTAAAGCAATTTAATTACTCCATCAATTTAACATAATATGTGCTTTTTTCTATTATAGTTCTCTCAAAACTTTTCAAAACAAAACCATGACATGAATAAAATTGTGGAGCTTTCTGCACATGCACAGGAAGGAAAAGCTGACCAATCAGCTCATCGTTGATGGTAAAGCTCATCAAGGTCTGCAGGCACTGCTCTCGTTGCCTGATGTGCTCCAAAGCAGAAGCAAAATGAATATTTGGATTGTGCTGTTTAAATATTTGTGATGCCCTGACGCAGCTGCCGCCACCCGGAGCTGGCAGGGCAAAGACTGTCTGTAATTGATTTAATTATCAGTAATTACCCAATGGTTTTGTGTACTCCCTTTAGTACTGGATCAGGGAGGCAAGGGGAGGAGGAGGAGGGATGTCTGAGTTAATGATGTGTTTCTATCTTAATTAATGCTGTGGTCCAGTCTAGTTAAAGCGCAGCCACGCAGACATGTGTAGAGGTAATTTTGTGGAGACTGGCACAGGTCGACACTGAGGGTGGCGGGCTCACATGAGGTGACAAGAATGAAAAAGCAATGCCACTTTTTTTAACAGGTTTAAACATGAGCCTGAAAACAAACAAACAAATCTAATCTGTATGCAGCCTTTGCATCCGTACAACCTCCTGCATAATTTGAGTTTGAGGGTGGGGGGTGGGGGGACTATTAAAAGTCTTGAGCTCCAGCCTGTAAATGTCATGTTTGGTCAAAGATTTCCGTTTTTGCCTTCTAATTGGTGTCAGGGGGATTTGGGTTTTTTTAAAGGGAGAGGATGAAAAAAAGCAAGTGAGCAAGGCGGAATTGGGGTGGGGGTGGGGGGGTGGGGGTGGGGGTGGGGGGTAAACCCACAAAACTTCAGTGTTGCATTGAACCAAAACTGAGTTTTAATGCTTCCAACTTCAGCGGAGCACAACTCGGGTCAAACAGACGGGAAAATGGGGTTGCCCTGGAATAATAATTCCCCTCTTTGATTTAATGGCCAAAGAAAAACATCGTGTCAACACATAAAAGCGGTTAGTGGTGATCATAAACTGCATTTACTGTGCAAGACTGTTGAGTGGGAGGTGCTGCTAGAGTGGGAATTAAAAAAAGTGTCAGGTTTTTGCAGAGTAAAAATAGAATTCATAGAAGGCCTTTTAAACAGAGGAGTTCCTTCTGTCGGACTGTTAAAGGCTGTTGTCATAACTCCCTCTTATGAATCTGAAAGCATTTCTCTTTCACACTGTGTGCCCAAACACTCCCACATCTCTCCCCTCTAGGTCTCGGTCCCGACAGTGTGTGGGTTACTCTACTGTTTACAATATTTCAAATTCCCTCTCAAGTGTTTGGTTTGGCAGGTTGTCCGGCCTTTTCCTTTGCAATTACAGGCTTGCTGGGTTTCTCAAATGGGGCTTTTGAAGAAATAACACTTTTTCTCCCTGAGCTTTAAGGGGGGGTGGAGATGTTTGGCCCGCAGCGCGTACAGTCACTCACACAGACCGAGCCTGAGCACTGTCTGACGCACTTGGCTACTAAAATATCCTCAAAATGAAGTATGAGTGGAGCCATAGTTGTACGTTTTGCTACACGCTTTGCTTGTCAACCATCAACTTTTAAAAAATCGTTCAGTGTGAATATTGACTGAAAAATCAGTTAAACATTTTAATATTAACCGACACAAAAAGTATAGCTCATCTTTCTCCTAATATTGTTTTTATTACATAAAAAGGTCAGAGAATGATTTTTAGGAAGAAAAGCACTGTTTACCAGAGAGGCTCACCATTCATCTTCTTTTAAAAGACATTTGTGCAATGCCAAGAAGTCTTTTATTCTGTATTAAATCAAACAGGAGTGTCATTATTAATACTTTTAAAGGTGTAATAGGATAAAACCACATTTACCTTATTGTTGTTGAACACAGGCAGCTAGTGGTGTCTAACGTAACCAACCTGCTTTCCTAAGTAAATTAGTAATGTAGTACTGTCCACGGAGAAATGGTTCATTCATCGAAAAATTGTTTAAGACACACCCCCTTACATTGTCCCAACCCACTTCAATGTAGGTAATAAATAAACGTTGATTAAAGTAATGCTAACCTCAAACCATTGCTAGCCTAAGTTACTGCTAATGTTAGCTCGAGCTATGCTAGCAATGGAATATCCAGACTTTGAATGAATGCCAGATAGGCCCCCTGCGTGTGTTCCTGTCCAACAAGATAAGGCTGCACACACACACACACACACACACACACACACACACACACACACACACACACACACACACACACACACACACACACACCCACACCCACACCCACACCCACACACACACACACACGCACGCACGCACGCACACACACACACGAGCAAAGTAATCTCAGACTTTCTTTCAGAATTGACTCTAGGAGACATGAAAGCTTTTTTCTTCATCTTGTATTTAGCAAATTTACTGGAGACAGGAATGCCGTCTAAAAGCACCAATCCTTGCCTCAATGACAAGAACAAAAATTTCAATCAGAAGTCATAATTTCTTTAAAATGAATGCTTACAAAGTTCTTGAACTTCTAATCTTTTCTCTCAGAATAGGAAGGATGATCGAAATGGAAGAAGCAGAAGAGTGGATGACAGTTCAGAAATGGATGTTAGTTATTTGTCATCCAAATAGTTAAATAGTCCCCAAAGGCAGACAGATAACATTTGTCTTTGCAGGAACATTTTAAGGACACTGTGGGTCATTGCAGCATCACGTTCTGGTAATTTTATCACATGTAATTACACAATTACTCTGGTAAACTTTTTCTGTGAAGATTATGATGCCGAGTTCAGATGAAAGGCTCGATAGCATCAACATATTCGGCCTTGCATTGTTAGAGTGAAGGAGGGGAGGAGGGCGAGTTCCTTACCCCAAGGCTACGAAGTTGCCCCTCCACCCACACAAGGGAGTTAAAAATCCCATTTACTCTGACTGGAGCCAGGAGTTTGGCTTGAAAAGGCCGGGGACAAAAAGCGATTTTCCACGGAACAAAACCATTACAATGGTCCCACTTTGATCTGCCCCTCCCTCGCCCCCCACCTTCTCCAGTCCTACCAGTGCCAATTGAACTTTGTCACCATGCAACTGTCATCCACGAAGGGAAAACCCTTCTACTCTGAATGAAGCGGTCCGCAGCAATTTACTCCAGACAGCGCTTTGAAGTGTCAGGGAGAAGTCAGGCTCTGGGACAGAAGTTTTTGGACCGCTCGCCGTCTCTCTCGGCTCTTTCCAGTCACTTTCTTCCTTTCTCTTTGCCAAGCTGAAATGGCCAGTGAGACAGCATGGACGTTCCAGCAGGGCAGTGAGAAGAGAGGGAACATTAAATGTCCAGCGTCACAGTTTTCTTCTTCTTTCCCTCCCTCCTGTCTAAGAAACAGAGGCATGCAGCGCTGGCATGTGGATAATAAGCCATGGGGCCCTGCAACATCAAAAGCTCGGAGAGCCCCTAAGAATACAAATGTGAGGCCTAATGGTACACTTCATTAATGTCCTCCCCATCAAAGCCCACTTTACTGACTTGGGAGATTGACTAATTTACACATTGTGGGAAATTGCTCCCAGCCATGCGTAAAACTGCCAAGCATTTATATGAGAGACTCTGGGGGGGACAGAGAGGAGGAGGGAAGTGGTAGGGACAGCCTCTGTTTTTGTCAGAGTTTTCTTCAACTGTTGGACGTGGCTGAAGGCCAAGCTGCATCGCTGCACGTTCAAACTCTGAGGTGCTTTGTTTCTGATGGGGATAATAACAAAAGGCGTCGCTCTTTTCCTCCTCCTTCTGTCTCATCCTCTCCTTTTCCCTCAATGCTGGGTCCCCTTTGTTTTTTCTGATGTTCTTTAGAAAACTTTGACTTTTCTTGGAATTATGTCTTTCTGCTTTTTTTGCTGACATTTACTGTATTCTTTTAGTACATAAAGAGTCGATACATTTAAAAAAACTTCTCGTATTTATCTCAGTTTAGCAGTTTTCGTTGATTGTTTCTGTGCTCAAAGTTACATCAGTTTCAGATTTGGTGAGGACTTTCATGAGGACTGGAAACAGAAGAAAGAAAGAGTTGGGTTTTACCCATCGACATATATACTGGACAATTCCTTTCCATAGGCTCCAATAACAAGTTTTTGGTCTAAAATGGGAGGTGGCCACCACCGCCATTTTGACTGTGTCACAGGTTCCGTCCAGCCCAGACAATTCCATAAAAGGTTTTACCCTCCACAAAGGTATTTTAGAATTTCACTGAAATGTTTAAACAGGAATGTAAAAATCATCAAAAATGTGCAGGAAGAATTTAATAGTTGCAAAAAAAGACTCACTCATTTAACCCTCTCAGGCTCAAAATAAGTTTTGATAAAAGGACGAACAACTAAGTGCTTCAGGGGTACTTCTGAATAAAAAAATAATCATGAAATACGTATGTGGAGTAACCAGGTAGGTAGGTTTTAACGTTGCAAATCTGCAACGCCTGCCTCCAGAGGGTTAAATCCAAATGATCACGACTAAGCACAATCATTTAAAATACATATACACAAAAATGTAAATTAAGTTCAAACTTTTACAATCAGACAACTTTTTGTATTTAACACTTTATTACATTTTGTTCTGCCTCTGTTTTAAATGTATTGCATTTATGTGTATATGAGAGCATTCCTGTAGCATTATCCAATTCTAACACACACACACACACACACACACACACACACACACACACACACACACACACACACACTGATACCGATCTTATTTAGAGAAAAGGAAAGCTTAAACACACTTCCAGAAATGTTGATCTGTTCCATCAACTAATCCTGAGAAATCTGTCTCTTTGAACTAAACCAATCACACACTCTCTGCTCATATTACTGTCATCACCATTTATTACAGGCTGGAGCAGCAGGAAGACCTTTGTGTTTTACAACCATCTTAACCAAGCAGCAGGGACTTAAATGACAGTTTGAGATATTTTTTGTAGCTGTTGCACACATGCATTAACAAGTGTAGGCTCTGTCTGCGCGCGTGTGTGTGTGTCTGGAGGACGCTAACGCCAGCGTTTGGACCCTGACACCTTTCATACAGAGCAAGTCTTTCAGCGGGCAAATTAGATGGTTTTAATTTGTCTTTTTGAAACAGTGTAGCCAGCCGCAGACACTGCTGCCAAACGCCGCTCAACTAAAACACGGAGGAGAATGTTAAAAGTGTGTTGAGTGTCTGTATATGTAAGCCCAGCTTTGACATGAGTAAATACACCAGCTTGGGTGGAACACCTGTTTATGTTGGAGACTGAGGGAGCTGACAGATATTATAAAGGAGTTTTCAGCATTTTCCATGTAGCAAGAAAGTAGCAGTGAAACGTTTTCAAGGAGCTGAATTGGCAAAAGTTCGGTGCCACTGGAGCGAGGTCTGCTGGCAGGAAGGGAGAGCTTAATGTGTCTCATTTGAGGATCTGGAGAAAGTTTTTTTTAAGTTTGGCTCAACCTGAAGTAGTACACACTCCAGTTACTGACTGGTCAACAGAGACAATTTGAATATTGTGACTAATTCGACCAATTAAACTGTCACTGGAATTTTTTTTTCAGAGGGCCTTTCTTCACAGACTGCTCATCCATAATGCTGTCCTCTGTTACCATGGGTTTTGACTTAAACGGACTCCATTTACAATCAAGCGGTGCAAGCTGCAAGATCACAGAGCGTGTGAAAGCACAGCCAGAGGCAGTGCTGAAGCAAGTCACAGATGATGGGACGATCTTCAATAAGCCAACAAAACGGTCAGTATAAACGGTGTTTGGCTGCTCTGGGATCAGAAGTGTTCAGACTAGTGAGAACAACAATCACTGGAATGAAATGATTGCACCATCCCTCCTTGACTTGACATCAATGAAGTCAACTTTATATGCTTTTTACTTCAATTAGACTAATTTCATGTTTATGTAATTAAATGAGTGAGGCTTGGTTCTGACTCAGAAAGCTGACTGGAACAGTTTCAAGCAGAAATCCAGGCAAACTCGTTTCATACAGGAGGCACGTTGCATGAGCGGAGGGTGAAGTGATCACATTGATGTCACGGTTGGAGGTGAGTGAACACACCTGACTCTCATTCTGACTGATTGCAGATGGGCGGAACCGGAGAGCAGCGAGCCATCTGCCACTCGTCAGTAGGCTTCTTAAGGAGCAGGGAGACGTACCTCAGTGCTGGATGATTACTCAATCTTGGTAGAGCTACCTGAGTGTCACAAGCCTTTCATCTTTGACCAGATTGTCTTCCGAGCTTCGTCCCGAGTGAAACCTTACCTGCTTCTCCCTCCCCTTCAAGTCGAGCCTCCACTTACAGAACCTGCCACAAGTCACGGATCCACGCCTGTCTCCTGCTCCCAGCCTCTTCTGACCGACCAGCTCTCCCCGGCACGCTGCACCCCCCCTCAGGACTCCGAGGATTCCCCCCTCCTTCAAGGATCACCCTGTCCCGCGCTCCTCCTGCCACTCACCTGCCAACCGGACCCTCCTTTCCTCCCTAACCCCGAACCTTGAGCCCCAGGATTTGGACTAAATGAACTGAGCTAAGCTCCTAATCATCACCTACCCTTTTACGGTGCTCCTTTTGTTGGGACTAATAAATTATTGTTTGGTTTTCTTACCCATCCTCTTGACTCTGAGTTGATTTAAGTCTAGGGTCAGACAGTTAACACCCACCATGACAATTGAATATAAACTTTAAAGCAAACCTAATTATCACCTGAAAAATAAATAAAACTTTACATGGTACATAATTTTAGTTTTTAAGTGTGAATTGCTCAATCTGCTTACGTAAATCATGAAAAATGGCAAATTTCTTTTATTTAGTGCAACATTTTGGGGAATGGTAAGTCCATGAGATTTGAACATCACCAATCTTCTGCTGGTTTTTACCATCAGTTTCATTTTAAAATAACTGCAGATGACAAATAAAAAAAGTTATAGCCAGTTAAGGATTTAACAAGCATATACAAATGACGTACTGCAAAAATGACAATTTAGATTTTTTTTATGCTTTATTAGATTGTTTATTTTTTGGGTTTACAATAAGCACACACCTTGTGTGTGTGCGTGTTTGTGCGTGTGTGTGTGTGTGTGTGTAAGGTAAGCTACTTCCAGTGGGCAGAAGGCTTGGCATGTATATAGCATGTAAGTATGTTTAATTTGAAAATTTACTTGATAAAGTGCCTTGAGATTACTCCACTTTTTATTTGTTGCTATATAGAATAGAATAGAATTATCCCACAAATGGGAAATTCCTTTAAATAAATTGAATAAAATTGTAATAGTTTTTTATTACAAACACATTTTTGTTTTAATGCATTAAAGGGATACTATACAACTTTTTCATATTTTTAAATCATTTTCTTGAGCCAGTACGTGCTAAAATGATCCATTACATGGTTAATGAAAGGCAATGCAGCTACTATAGCCCCCTGTGGCTAGAATATTCCACTTGCAACTTCAGACTAGTGGGCCGCTCTGTTGGGACTTTGAAAAAAATTGAGCTGACATAACTGGTGCTGCAGTCTGGTTTCAGCACCTTTCCTGCATGTTTTAGATAATGAACATAGCTGATTTGTTTGATTTGGTGATGAATCACTCCTGTCGACATTAAGGAAGGCTGGGGAGACATTTCAGCTGTTGGATTAAGGTGTTAAAAAGACAAACACACAGCAAGGAGATGGGTTTTGCTTTTGGTTCTACAAACGGACACTAGGGGGTGCTAAAAGCAGGCCAAAACTGCCTAGTTCCCAGCCCCATGCTTCTCTGCAAATTCGAAATTTCTCAAAGCAAACCGGGTGGTTATGATCAAACTAGAGGTGATAAAAGCAGGTAATTCTGGGAAATGTGTCCTGTGTTCCGTTAGCACTGACTTGTGCACAAGGAACTTTGTTGTTCCTGTTGCTGTGTCACAATCAAACCACTACTACAAGGTTGTCTGAGATGCAGCACTGACGTCCAACCAGTGGAGACATTTTTGGGAGACCGAAGGGAGACTTGACATCAATGAAGTCGAGTCAGGTCTCGTGAACCTCAAAGGGAGCGCTTGAATTCACCTTTTGTTCGTCCCTAAACGAGACGCTGGGGAGACTGCGGCAATCTGCTCAGCAGATCTCAAAGGGAGGCAGAGCCACACTTGGATTTAAGTAATGCGGTGTTCCTTGTTGAACAAATTCACCATTGTGACTGGTTAGCCTGATACTATCCACATACCTGCTTTTGGGGAATGCATGTGAAAAGGTGGTCTGGACTCACTGCCAAGAGGAGGGATGGAGCGGTGAGGAGGAAGGAGGGGTTCTACTTAATGGGTCACAAATTCACATTGAGAGGAGCCACATCTGCATTTTATCAACAGGGCCCAGATAGTGTTACAGGGGACGATTGTCTGCAGATTGGCCATTGGGCCGTTTAAAGTGGTAAATTGTTGAGCAAAAGCAGAACCGCACACAGGATGACGTAGCGTGGTGCCGGCTGCCACTCACAGAAGCCATCAGGTTAACACTACTGAGAAAGACCTGATGATAGTGGGGATTTATCTGATTGCTCTGGATCATCCTCATTTATCAAATGAACTCTCTTCAGAAAGGCTCCTTGTGTTTGTGAGCTCATTTGTTCACTTACTGTACTCAGAGAGCATTTGATCATCTCGCATTTGAACAATTCAACAAGTCAACTTCCTTATTTTTCACATTTCCTCCTTTCAACATCAAACACATCAGTGGTAATTTGGCAGAAAGCTGTTATCTGCTCAGACATGCTCTCTTCCCATGGCTGACCCAGAACATCGTCTGACACATCTTCTCCACAGGGAGCTGTGGACGTGGGGGCCGGCATGGTCTAACAGCAAAACAAGCCCCACAAGACGTTGGCGTCCCTCCTCGGGGACCTCTTGTCTCTTCCCTCTGCTTCATTACCATCTTCCCCTTTCTCTCTCCCCTTTCATCTGCAGTCTATCACTAGCTCCAAGCTGCTCTCATCCGGGAATATGGTGACTAAGGGTGGGAGGTTGCAGACAGAGCAATAGCGGATATGGGAAAAGGCAGAGTAAACATTTCAAAGAGAGGGTTTTCATTTTGGTTTTGATGCTTTTTTTAAACAATAAACTGAGCCCACAGAAAGGTCTCCAACATGATGGTTGTGACAAGGTCACTTTAAACAGGATTTTAATAGACACAAACATAAAGATGAACTCAACAATTACATTTTACTGACATAAACAGAGACCATCACAGGATGTTTTTGGGTAAAAACATGTGGCTCATCATCCACTTGGAGAGTTTGATTTTCAGCTTTCTGAAGATCATTTCTCGTCACTCACATAAAGCGCCTCCACTGGTCTTCTTCCCTGATTTTTATAGTTTCCTGTATGACAGCTCAACCTTGTAACCAAATCAGTCATCTAGCTGCAAAACTCAGCTGCACAAAAGTGACAAGATAAAGCCCTTCCATTTGTCTTCAAAGGAGAGAGGCCAATAAAGATGTTCAGACAAATCTCTCCACTTTATCTTAATTGTCAGAGAAAATGGGAGGGATAGCCATTCCACTTTATGGTCACCTATTTTCACTCTAATGGTGTTTATGAAAACATAGGAATGGACAAATTAGGGAAGATGGAATAGATAACGCGCGCTCACACACACACACACACACACACACACACACACACACACACACACACACACACTGGCTGAAGTTTTTACTCAAATGCGAAAAAATCACTTTATTATTTTTTGTTGTTTTGTTTATCTCCACAATGTATTTGTAGCTGTCCTTTGTTAGACCATTGTTAAGAAGCATGACAAAAACATTTTAAGCTAGCTTGTTTTGCAGATTTGCCACCGTAGCTTTAATAAAAAGTTAATAAATTAAGCCCTGTGGGCACCAAGGCAATGGGAGAAGTATATTTTGTCGACATTTCACGTGTTTAATCGCCTTTGAGCAGCTGTGGAATGAACAACTAAACTACTAACTGAGCCTAAACCCTCTGAAGGAAACTAAACTCCTCAAGCTACATGAAAAACTAACTTCATTTAATTTAAACTAAAAGTGACAAAGCTAGCTCATCTGGAACTAAACTAAAATGAAACCAAGTCAAAACTAAACTAAACTCTGTTTCTTTGAATTCATCTGAGTTTAAATTTTTGAACTAAAACTAGCCTAACCTAGCCAAATGATTATGACCAGTGACCTTTTAGTTTGACCTTTGGTTTGATTACTGAACAGACGTTTGAATGTTGGTTTAACAGAATGTCTTCTCTCTTTCTCTAGTTAGGTTGGGTGGTATGGAAGCTCGTATTGTTTCAGGATCTTTGTCCTGAACTATAATTTCTGTATTGTACAATGGCTGCACAACATCGTAAATGTATTGTTATTGCGATATCAGCATGCATAATATGCATATCGCAAAGAACAGAAAAAACGGCAATAAATGGTCTGCTCGGGTGTTTGCTACACAAAATACATTTTGTGTAGCAAACGGAAGCATGAATATTAATGACTGTTATTGCAAATTGCAGGTTTTCCTCATATCATGCAGCCCTATATTATACACAATTCTGCCAGAAAATCACAAAGACTAACATTCATTTTCAGAGTTTACAATATAAATATGTTTATCCTACTCACCTGTTTATAGTTAACCTATTCAGATGAAGTTTGTAATGTTTTGCATTTGTTTCATATTTTAGCTGGCAAACAAACTGTAGAGAAAACGTTTGTTTTTATGTTTTACGTATTTATTTAACATTTTCATCAATTTTCAGTTGTTGACATTTGTATTTCACATGTAAAAATGCACCTGGCTTTTCTTTTGCTAATAATTATCAGTCATTTTTATCTTATTGTTTTCACTTCACATGTAACAATTCATTTTAATGTAAAGCAAAATGTTCCGTTCTTATCACTGTCTCATAATAAAATCCATTCTCATTGAAAAGGCTCTCACACACACGGGGAATATCCACAGATTCAAGGACCAGATATATAAAATCCCATTCAGTCGTGTCAAACAATAAGCATCTGAGGCTAATTTATTGTTTTCTCGTTTATTGGGGGCAGCTTGAAAAAACACTTTCCCAGGATTCCTCGCTGATGTTCAGACTCACAGTTTTTTCAAGTGCACTCAGATCATTTCTCATAAAAACACATTTATAATAAAATTTATGCAGAAAACATCCCCTTTGATCATGTTTTTCTCCTACAGCTCTCGACTTTCACATGCCCACACTGCCTGGCTGGAAGCAGCCTTATCGGCAGACTCTCATGCGCCCCCAGACTCCACTAATCAAGACAAACTCCAGCGCTCACCCCCCCTCCAGAAAACCCACCCTATCATAACCTCCTCTGATTCCTACCACCACCCTCCTCCCTCCACTGTGCCTCATTCCCTCCTTCTTGGCCTTCTGCGGCTGCTGGGCCGCACAGGGTCCTGCTGTAATTGGTTTAGACATAATTTACTGCCCACTTGGTAATGTAGCATTTCAGCATCTGATAAAAATCATATCAAGTCGCAGTGTTGGCCGCTACGGTTTGAAAGGGACTCATTGTAATCATTTAGATACCAGAAGAGGTTCCTGTTCTCTTTCACTCAGCTTCACTCTCTCACTCCCCCCCACCACCTCCATCTCTGGATGCTGTTTCTTTGCAGGACGACTAAGACATGAACTGATGTATTCACATTCACGTACATTTTACCCAGAAGTTTAACTCCCTGCTGACATTTCTCTCTTTCCTTTTCACTGCAGCCTATGTTCAAGGGTCAGGACAAAGTACCATAAACCATCATTGAGGTTGCTGTAACTCGCTCAACTTCTCACGATGATATTCTTGTTTATCTTTATTCCTTTGAAACAAGATGTGGAGATGGAAAGAAACAAGAAAAGGTTGGAGAGAAACAAGATTTCTCAGGTAAAAAGGAAAAAAAACAGAAATTTTGACAGAAAAAAGGTTAAATTAGTATCCTTTTTAGGGAGATCATATGGGAATACATGCAGATGTGTTTGTAACTGAGAAGACACATTTACTTTGATAAGATTAATCCTTTTTTACCCCTAAACTACTCTTCCAACTGTGTTCATGTCTGACACAGTCTCTATTTCAATCCCATTTATACTAGTAGATCAATTTTTTCCCTGTAATTCCCAAGGAAGATTTATTTAAATTTAAAGATAATTTATTATTGTCCATCCATAATTTAAGTTTCAGTTGTTCATTATTTATGTAATATACTAAGTGATTATAACTATCACTTGAAAAACATATAATGGTGTCATCCGCAAGCAGAATCAATTTAATAACTTGGAAACACTAAATATGTCATTTACATAATTTGAACAACTTTAGACTCAATACAGATCCCTGTGGGACCCCACAAATAATAGCCAAACCATCTGATCTAAACTCACCCAACTGTACATACTGTTGTCTCTCTGTCAAGTAACTTAAGATCCAGCTCAAAACCATTCCCCTAATACCATATATTTCTAGTTTTTGTAATAATGTTTTATGATCAAGAGTATCAAATGTTTTTTAAGGTCAATAAATATTCCAGTTGCACATTACTTTTATCTAAATTATTAGTAATCTTTTCCACTGCATAATAGCCATTGATGACGACCTGAAATCGTATTGACTTTCATTCATAATATTGTGTTTATCTGTACATTTTTTACCAGTCTATTATTCAAAAGTTTTGGACCAATTGCAGCTCATTCAATGCTGCCTGACTCAAACCAACATACAGTGTGTTACAATAGTCCAGTCTTGACAATACAAATGCATGTAGCATTGACTCAAGAAGATGTCTTGACAGCATGGTCTTGATTTTGGCTAGCTATCGCAAGTGAAAGAAACAGGACCTCACCATCATCTTAAAATGGGTTTCGAATTTAAGATCTGAGTCGCACCCCCAGCCTGGTGACTACCGACTTCTGATATTGAGACAGAGCATCCAAATTCATAGCAGGACCTCCACCTGCCTTGTTGGTCGGGTAGAAGGTGATGCGTTCAGTCTTCTCATCATTTACGTGGAGATAATTTGTGGCAAGCCAGGACTTGACCTCATCTAGACATGTCAGTAGAATCTCCCGTCCTCTGACATAATGGAAAGTAAATTTGGCAGTCATCCGCAAATAGATTAAACCTAACACCATGTCTGCGGAAGACAGCCCCCAAAAGGAGCAAATAAAGGGCAAAAAGGATTGTCCCCAGGACTGAACCCTGCAGTACCGCCAAATACTGCTCTCAGGGAGACAAGGCCTCACCTACCATCACACAAACTTCCTTTCCTGAAGATATGATCTTAGCCATTGAAGTCCCGACTCAGTGATCCGCACCTTGTGCTCCAAGCAATCGAGGAGATTTAATTAACAAATCATGTCAAATGCAGCTGTTAAATCCAAAAACAGGAACACCATGGCTGCACCCTGGTCTAAGGCCATAAAGATGTTATTCAGTACCATCAACGTGTCCAGCCCTAAATCCTGATTGAAATATTTCAAATGTTTCAAATTCATTGAGATATGACACCAACTGCTGGTAGACAATTTTCTCCAGCAGCTTGCTGATGAAATGAAGCTTAGAAATGGGACTGTAGCCAATTCTTACACATCAGATCTTTGCTTTTTCAGTAACGGCTGTACCATCATTGCTTTCAACAATGATGGAACTACATTTGTGCTCAAGCTACCATTTATAATGGATAATATAAATGGGCTCAATGAAGAAAATGCCTCTTTACAGAGACGAGGAGGGACTACATCAAGGGGAGAGCCAGCCTTCTTTTGATTTTAGTATCCAACTCAGTTATGGATACTAAGTGAAAACTGGTCAATGTAGCTCGGGGCGGGTATGGTAGCACGGGTTCTGAAACAAAACCTGTAAACAAAGCTCTAATAGCAGAAACCTTGTCAACATACAACGTATGAAAATCATTGGAATTGCCAGCCGCAGGAGTTGGACCAGGCGTCTGATGTTCCAACACAGAATTCAACGTATTGAAGAGAAACTTTGGATTATGTGAGTTTTCTGCAATGATATCGGCAAAATACCTGATCCTAGCTGTGTTCGCAGCATCACGATATGCGGCTAAGGATTACCTAAATATCTCATAGGAGACTTGCAAACCATCCCTCTTCCACTTTCTTTCCGCAGATCTACATGTTCATTTGCAAGTCCTGCTAACATCAGTGAGCCAAGACTCCTTTGCAAGTTTAGGGTTCCTAATCTTAGAGGGAGCAATCACATCCAATATATTTTTACAGGGCAGATCAAATTGATTTAAAAATTCCTCAGTGTTCTGAGACATTAGTTTAGGTCTGTCCTCTTCTTGAGATAAAACCTTTACAAACTCAGCAACCCTCAGTATTTAAAACACGGCTGCTTTTAGCCTCGGCATTCCTCACAACAGTAGGGCAGGGCAAATTAAAATCACACAAAACTGGTGAGTGATCAGAAAAGTCAGCATTATATTTCAGTGGGCAATACGGTATATCACCCCAAAGAGCAGCTCAAAGGACAAAGGACGTTGACAGAATGATCTGCCTACAGTTGAAAAAGGATTAATGACCAGACCTCCACGCCTGCCTGACGATCAAGAAACATGAAAACAATCACAATCCACAGGCACCTGTTCCAACAGAGCACTCGAGTCACCTGGAGTGATCCAACTTATACAGGTGCACATAAAACTTAGTGAATGTTCAGTAAAAAAAAGTCATTCAGGATTAAAGTTTTATTTAGTACAGACTTGGCATTCACCAGTGGCATTGTTGGTTTAACATCCAGGAAACAGCATAGAACCTTTCGGCTAGTAGAAGTTAACCGCTAGCATTAGCGAGTCCCCCACATCACAGAGCTCCTTCAGGCTTTTGTTATTTGTGGAGATAAAACATCCAGATTGCAGAGCAAACAGATCCAGTGGTTTTTGTGTTGCTGTTAGCCAATCAGACATGAAATGTCCAAATATCAGGAAATAAGACTCCATATCCAGCTGTCTGAAGCTACTTTCTCCTCTGAGTGAAAGCAGTTTATAGCGGGATCAAGTACAAGACCTTCGATCCTACCACTGGTAATACATTAACAAGTTCCTCGTGATTTTTATATTAAGAGGTGATCTTTAAAATATAGTTTCTTCTTCTTAAAATGTGATTAAAAGTCATCTTTAAATATAACTTAAATTTTGTATAAATTTGATTTAAACTTTTTTCTATTCTTCACAATCAAAAGTTAACAGCATATTAATAAAATTCATGGAAGTGAATTTTGGGTTTGGTTAGATGTAGAAGAACTTTCCCTCCAGGCTTGTGAGAATGGAAAAGAGACCTCTGAAGCAATCAATCCCATAGTAAAAATTATTACCCCTCAGCAACCTAATGCTTACAGCATACATCAAACATTGGTGTTATATTCTTCTCAGTGAGGTGAAATATCTAAAATATTGGTGTTTTACAATCATCAGATTAATTACTTTTAAAGCCTGTTACCATTTTTGTTTATTAGAATGAATGATTAAGATCAAAACCTCCTACCCACCCACTGAGCTGAAAAGAGAAAAAAATCCTCCCTTGTTGAGATGGAAAATTAAAGGACCCTGTTCCTACTCTCAGGTTCTGAAGGAGATCGCTATAAGTGCACAATTTGCCGTGTGTTTTATGAGCGGCACTAAATCTGGGTTTTATCAGTGCTGGGGGAAAATTCCAGCACTCTTCTTTGGGTGTCATTAACATTTGCAGCAATCACCCCACGAGTCCATC
The DNA here is from genome assembly GCF_043380555.1 of Nothobranchius furzeri. Lineage (NCBI taxonomy): Eukaryota > Metazoa > Chordata > Actinopteri > Cyprinodontiformes > Nothobranchiidae > Nothobranchius > Nothobranchius furzeri. The sequence continues at coordinate 54,418,329 of NC_091743.1, read as the reverse complement.
TGCTCGCTTCAGGACTCATCTGCTCTTTGCATGAGCACACAAAGGAAGAGGGCACACAGCTTTAAAAAAAAAGAAAGAAAAGAAAAGAAGATGCTATCTAAACACTAAACAGTCCTCGTGAACACAGAAATGTCCAGATAAGGGGAGCAGACAGTAATCACAGAGAGAGCCGGAGTGACGGGCTCCATCCAACATTTCACTGTCTCTGTTAAACTTGTTTGTTAGACTCCAGGTACTTAGATGTCAGCAGATATTTTAATTTAATGCCATTATGCTTGTGCAATAAAATGTGCAATAAGAAGAATATAAAGGTGCCATAAAATATAAATTATATATAGGAATGTGTTGAAAAGTGAAACAGATTTAACAGAAAAAAGTTGTTTTCACAATTTGTGTCAAGAGTAATCCCTTACAGTGAGTAATCAGATTACATGTAATCATGATTATTGAGTCCATTGTAGGCTATTCACCTTCTACATATTTCAAAAGGAAAGCCAAAGATCCTCCTGCACACATCCATGGCGTTTTTCAAGCTTTTAATTTCTATCCAAGCAGATTTAAGCCCTTTATAGGCCACATTACAACTGGCTCAGCTCAAAACTATAAACCTTAACTAGATTATTCTAAACTAATAGTAGAGTCATTAAAACATAGTTTGTGAGTTGTGAAACCATTATTTGATTTGTTAGAGTTAAAAAGGGCAAATTTCAGTCAGTTTCAGTTCAGTTAACACTTGGACTCTTCAAAACATTGTTGAAATTTACCTTTCCAAATTGGAAACTGAAAAAGGGAACTGACTTCAGTTTTGCACAAAACAAACAACATAAAATTAAATAAATAAATAAAGACATAAATAAATAAATAAAGAATACACCAAAGATTTAGTCAAATGACTAAGAAAGTAAAAATTGCATTCAAATGACTTCTAAGTAATGCATATAGATCAGGGTGTGTGTGTGTGTGTGTGTGTGTGTGTGTGTGTGTGTGTGTGTGTGTGTGTGTGTGTGTGTGTGTGTCAGAGATCTCCACGTCAACACACACTTTAAAAAAGCTTGCGGGGAAGAGGTAAGGGGAAAAAAGTAACCTCTCTCACCTGTACTTTTTGTATTTGTAAAGTCAATAAATATATTTATATTAAACATAAAAAAAAGCTTGCTACCCCCAGAGCAGCGCATCTACTCTGGGAATTTGATTATTGTTGTTGTTGTTGTTGTTGTTGTTATTGTTATTACTATTATTGTTGTTGTTGTTATTGTTATTATTATTATTATAAAATATAATAATAATAATAATAGTAATAATAATAATAATATTTTTATTATTATGCAATATGTTTTAGTTTTGCGATTCAAGTACTAACTTTCTATCACAGCAATGTTCCACTTTTAAACATAAATCAACTAAAATGAGACAAACCCTTGATTTTTACACCTGACAGACAGAATTCTCTGAAATCGGCAGCCCCCTGGTCCAGCCTCACTGACCTGCATGAAGCATCACTCCTGAAACTGTTTAAAATATCTCAAAAGTTCAAACTCAACCACCAAATTCTGAACAGGAGATCGTCATCCATGCTTTTCTCTCATCTGCTTTAGATTTTTGTAACAACATTAGTTTCTGTTTGCATAAAGAGGAGCTCACCATCTCTGATCAGTACAGAATAGCTGCTTTTAGAGCTTTGTGCCTTCAGGCTCTAGCATCTCTGATCTTTTTAGACCTCCATACTCCCTCGTCAGAGATCTTCTAGTCAAAGGCCGTTCGGCCCTCAGGTGATGTTGCCTTATTTAAACAAAAACAACCAAAGGTCTGGTTTGTGCATTATGATTTAATGTCTATTTTAATGTTGTATGTTTGTTTTTCAGCCATTTTGTTGAATCATGTTTTACACATGTTGGTTTTACTGTGAAGCACTTTGTGGTTCTTAGTCCTGTAAAGATGTTTACTTAGTTACTGAGCTTATTTTGATTACAAAGCAAATTTGAATCGAAGAAGGAAGAACCATCCCAGACCGTGTCATTTTTCTACTGAATCTTGGCACATTTTCAGCTCTGAACATGTCAGAACAATAAACAAACAATATGGAGTCCACTCTGTCAGCAACTTCATGGAAACAGATTACAATGTTTAAAAATAGAAAAACAATTTTTACCTTTTCTTGATACAAATTTTAAAAAGAAGCCCTCATTAAGGGACTGTCCTCACAAGTTTACCTGCTCACGAGTCGAGACGTCATCATTTTTCTTTTACTTGGCTTGCAGCGGCTTGATTTAGGAAAGAAAAAAAATGTGTTCACTGAGTAAATTGCCAGAAATTTCCAGAACTATCTGGCTGCAGACATCAGATGGTGTCTACCGGAAATGACGTAACCGGAAAAACAAGACACCGGGTCATCACCTTCGCCAAAGTCACTACCTTTGCAGGAAGTAGTTTGGATTTGACGAGAAAAAACATACTGTATCGTTTTTCTCTTAGATATGTATATATAAACATATACATATCTAAGAGAAAAACGATACGGTGGGTCATTACCTTAACCAGAAGTCATTACTTTCACAGGAAGTAGTTTTTTTAAACAAAACTTACCAGAAAAAACTTTTTTTTATTTCAGATTTTTTTCTCTTCAAATTTGGACAGGCGAAATTTTAAATAACGTCATTACCTACGTTGCATGAAAATTGAATAGTAAACCCCTTTGTCCTTCAGACAGGGACTTTTTATGACAGTAGCACATGTATGTATAATAATTACAACAATAAAAGACTGTAGTGAATAAAAAAACATATATGGAATAAATGAGAACACATTAAACTAAGACTTTTCAAGATGTGCAAACAAAATAGTACTTGCTTCAGTTTTATTGTTAAGCCCAAGATGAACTTTTGACCTACACCAATTGCTAAAGTAGGGGACATTACTGTCCTCATTCTCTGCCAGCATCACCGATGCAAATAAAGCTTTCTACACTGACAAAATTCTCAGCTCTACAGACTCTCAGAAACTATTATCAACATTCAAAACTCTGCTCAACCCTCCGTCTCCACCTCCTACCAACAATCTATCAGCTGACACCTTTGCCTCATTCTTCACTAACAAAGTGGCAGCTATAAGCAAACAGTTTACTCAACTGGCCACTCCTGAACATTCACTACCACAAACTCCTTCTAGCCCAACCATCTCAAGCCCTACTGCTTCATTTTCCTCTTTTTCCCCTCTCACTGAGAACTGTGTGTCCAAGCTTCTCGTGCAGCCGCCCTACTACATGCCCACTTGACCCCATTCCGACTAAGCTGCTCCAAGCTATTGCTCCTACAGTAGCTGCAGCAGTCACACGTGTGATCAACGCATCACTGACATCCGGTACATTTCCCACCTCTCTCAAGCATGCTCAGGTTAAACCGCTGCAAAAAAAACATCTCTTCCTCCAAATCATGTGGAGAACTACCAACCTATCTCTCTCCTCCCTTTTCTGTCCAAAATCATTGAAAGGGTAGCTTTCAAGCAGATCACAGAATACCTCTCACAAAACTGTCTGCTTGACCCATACCAATCTGGGTTCAAAAAGGGCCACTCCACTGAAACTGCTCTGTTAGCAGTGATGGAATCCTTAAAAGAAGCTAGAGCGACAGGCAAATCCTCAGTGCTTATCCTGCTCGACTTATCGGCTGCATTTGACACTGTCAACCATGGCTTCCTTTTGTCCACACTCTCTAGCATGGACATCACAGAAAAAGCACACACCTGGTTTGAATCGTACCTCACAGGATGATCATTCAGTGTATCTTGGCTTGGACAATCCTCTACCGTGCACCATCTTGCCACAGGAGTACCCCAGGGCTCTGTACTAGGACCTCTTGTCTTTGCCATATACACCACCTCACTGGGTGAGATCATTCGATCACATGGCTTCTCCTACCACTGCTATGCAGACGACACCCAGCTCAATCTGTCATTTCCACCGGACGACCACACTGTCTCTGCACGAATATCAAACTGTCTCTCTGACATATCAAAATGGATGAAATCCCACCATCTCCAACTCAACCTCTCTAAAACTGAATTACTAGTCATTCCAGCAAAACCATCCATACAGCACAATATCTCAATCCAAAATGACTTCCTGTCTCTGGCTCCTTCAAAGGCAGTTCGGAATCTGGATGTTGTGATTGATGAACACCTGACCTTTAAAGATCGTGTTACCTCTGTTGCTCGTTCATGCCACTTTGCGCTGTATAACATACGAAAGATCAGACCATACCTAACACAACATGCCACCCAGCTCCTGGTGCAATCTACTGTCATCTCCCGCCTCGATGCAATGCCCTTCTTACTGGTCTTCCAGTCTGTACTGTGAGACCTCTTCAAATGGTCCAGAACGCAGCGGCACGTCTGGTCTTCAATCAGCCTAAAAGAGCACACGTCACCCCTCTGTTCATTGAGCTCCACTGGCTACCGCTAGCAGCACGCATCAAATTCAAATTGCTAACACTAGCATACAAAGTCCAAGGTGGTACGGCTCCCATCTACCTGAATCCTCTTGTAAAGGCTTACGTCTCGGCCCGGCCGCTCCGGTCATCACAGGATCGTCGGCTAGCAGTGCCTACACCACGCACAGGACAATCCAGACTCTTCTCATGCATTGTTCCACAAATGTGGAATGACCTACCAAACACTACCAGAACAGGGGCTTCCTTTTCAATTTTCAAGAAACTCCTGAAGACCCTGCTCTTCAGAGAGCATCTTCTAAACTAGCACTCTCCCTGCACCCGTCCCCCCTCTCTACTGTCCACTCCTTGTTCCCTCCTCTCCATGATTGATGTCAATGTTGTTGTTGTTATTGTTGTTGTTAGCCTCAAGGGCAACATACCAATTATCACTTGTAAGTCGCTTTGGACAAAAGCGTCTGTTAAATACATAAACATAAACACCCAGAAGCAGTGAAAAACATTTCAGCAACACTCCTCTCTCACCAGCAACAATAATTTGCTACAAAATATCCATAACACTCTATATGTGTATCACAGCAGCTCATTGCAACAGAATTTAACTACTGCAGCTGATAACTATTTAGCTAGTTAGTATTTCTGTATTATTTTGAGTGAAAGACAATAAAACAAAAGAAACACTTAATTTCACAACCATTTTATTTTGGGTAGAAATAAATTCGCTGAAGCACAGCTTTCTCAGCAGCATATCGATTCATCCCCTCCCATTTTTCCAACACTTTGTCACCTGAAAAACATGCACACAAGGATTAATTAATATACTGTCAAATGTTTTCGAAAGCCGTACATATTCAAAAAGCCATACAAGGTTGTAATACATGTTGAGTTTCATTTCTGCTATTTCAGAATGTTTGTTCATGGACAGTTATATTTTCTATTCATACATTTCTGAAGCAAAATCAATTCCTTTTTTAGTTTTTATTTGTTATTACGCACTTTTTTTCAGTCATTTAAACACAATAATTTAAAACTATTTAGATATTGAAAGCTAAGCTTGTCCAGAAAAAAAATACATTTTTGGGCGCGCAGGACCAGTTCTAGCATGGACCAGATACTTAAAAAATGCATAAATCTGTATTTTTTGAAGTTTCACAAATCAGAAAAAGGTTTAACAAATCACAAACTATGTTTCATGCATTCTGCTATGAGCCTAGAATCATCTAGAACAGGTATGAAGAGTGTATGTGTTGTAGTTTTTGACCTAGAGCAGATTGAAAATGGTCAGAGTAGAGAAAAATTGGGTGTATTAGCCCTTTAGCCATTTCCCCGAATCCGAAGCTGGAATCAGAAGCTAACTTCAGCCTCTTATGAAAACTAGTGATTGAAACCACTTACAAATGTCTGAAAATCTAAGTTTTTTAATTAAAAAAAGGTTATTAATAACGTTTCAGTCAAGTCAGTATTAGAAATCGTGGTCTTTATATCATATCTCAATTGTATCTAAAGTTAATATTACTTTAACTGTTTTAACAAACAGGGAGATCAGAAAAATCAAATAGCTAAGTTAAAGCTAAGCTAAAATTGCTGATTGTTTTAATGTTGCAGCTTTAGTGTTAGATCGTGAACTCCCTGCATTAGTTTTTGCATGTTAATATTGATACAATTAGCTATGAAGCATGGTGCCTTTGCAATAATTCTCTGGTAAAGCTTTAAATGCTGTAGTGCCTACATTTAAGAACTAAGAATGGTTACAAACATTAGTTAATTTCATCCTTACCTTTTCTCATTGAAACCCGCCGAGTATGGTTGAAAAAATAACCCACAAAAACAATGTAGCGGCCACCAAAAAAGACCAACTTCCGGCCGAGGTCTTTCACCCGACGATTTTCCGGTAAAAGTAATGACACGCCATCTTGTTCTCACTTGAAAGTTTTTTTACAGTGACACACCAGCTGATGTCTGCAGCCAGGTCCTACTCGAAATTTAATCTCTCCTGAATCTTACTTTGCTGTATCTTTTGTCCTTCAGAATAAAAATATAATTTACAAAGCCAATTTGTGTGGCAGGAGCAATCCTGTTCAAGAGATGAACTTTTAAAGTGTCTCAACCTTTACAGGAGCTTTAGAGGTTCCTTTACAGACTCTAATGGGAACGTTTTATGTCTTCACTCACCAGCTTTAATCCACACTTCAAGCTGGAAGTTACCACAAACCACCACCCATTCTACTGGACCTGTCGTTGTGGGACGTTGCCTGAAAGGCTGCTGGGGTGTTTGAGTGAACACCAGCGGTGCGTGAGCAGAGACCTCTCATTCGATGAGCTGGATCGAGCGTCAGCTGAGGTTAACTGTCCTGTCTGTTTGGAGTTTGCGTGCCGCAGAGAAGCTGATCACGATGCTGCAAATCTCCGAGACCACAGGGCTGCCATCCAAGGGTGAACCATTAGTACTCATTGTGAAAAGAGAGTTTTTAAGTGCCCAGTAAATCAAAGGCAGGCTTATATTTCCTAAGGAGGGAAGACTTGGAAGTAAATAGGTGGTTTTGCTCTCCAGTCCAAAGTAAATAAGATAGAAAACTGCTTCCATCCACTTTGGAGCTCAGTCGTCTGGGTTCTATTTGCACCAAGAGCTATTAGCCATCTTGCACCATCACATGAATTACCGTATGCAGAGATGAAAGGTGTTGCATGCATAAAAAAAAGAAAACCTTGAAGTCTTGTTTAGTTGAATTAACAGAAACGGGGGTTATCAATGCATGTGGTTATCTGGTGAAATGCCAAACCTTTAACAACTTAATAACGTGCACAAAAAGGGCAAAAGTAAGGCAGAACATGTTGGGATTGCAAAAAAAGTGCAATCTGTTCACTTGATTGCTGGAGGACTGGAAACAATTTCAGAAACCAAGCAGCAAGTTAAGTGTTTTATATCGCTTTGGTTCATTTCTGGGATTAATAACGTATTACTGAATTGAATTGAATTGAATTGAATTTAACGCCGCTCTTGGAAATCAGATGAGGTGTCACAAGCAGACAGGGTAATTATGCATTGATCCCATCAAAACTGTGTAATGAAACAATTAATACATAGTTCTGCCTCTTACCTCCTGCATTCGGTGGAAAGTTGCCAAGCTTTTACAATCCCCTCACGTGCATTACTCAGCTCTGCGGTCCTGACATCATCGGTTTCACTCGCATGGACTCTCAGGGTCGCTCTCTTCACTCAAGAGTGTGCACTTGATAAGACCTACAACCACTTGAGAAGCTTTTGGGTAGTTTTCAGCATCTGTCAGGCGTCAAGTGCAGCCCTTTGGCTTCAAACCCCAAAAGTCTTCTCTGCTGCTCTCTTCCCCAAAAAATTGCTCTAATGTCAACTCACGGGAGATTAACTGCAGACCAATAACACGCAATTAGATTTATTTTCTCCTCCTAAGCCTATTAGACCTCAGCCAAGCAGTCAGTGGTCTCGCTTTAGCAGAATTTAATTGTGTTTTTTATGCCCAATGAGCTGTGAGCTGCAGGGGGTGGTGGTGGAGCGAGTGAACAGACCCTTGAGTCACACCTTGAAGCGTTCACAAGTGGATGAGTTGATCCCGGCTCTGAGGCAGAGTCCTGCTGCCTGCCAGGGAGAGCAAAACTCCTCAAATTGAAAAGTGAAACTGACACTAATCATGTCACTTTGTGGGTCTTTCATGGTCGCAGTAATCCCGTTACAGAAAGATTAAGATGTGTCTTCCACTCTGAGCCCCGGCGCTGCTGCAGGCCTTTTTATGCAGGTTTTGTCCATTTTCTTGGTTGAGTGGCTCACCCATGGCACGATGCAGGAAAATAAAGGTGTAAAAAAAGGAATATTGGGCTATTTGTTGAACAAATATGGTACATAATACTAAGCTGTATTATTGAATTTTAACACTGAGCATTTGTTTGTAATTTTTTTTCATTGTTTAATGCTCATTTCAAATCGGAAATTAAAAGTTTTAAAGAAAACCTTCAAAGAGCACGTCATCCACTTTTCCCAATGCCGAAAGCAATTACAACTTATGCTGAGATTTAGGCCCTGTCCACACGTAGCCGGGGATCTGCCAAAACGTAGATATTTTTCTACGTTTTGGCCTGTCATCCACATGAAAACGGATCTTTTTAAAAACTCCGGCCAAAGTGAAGATCTGCGTTTTCTCCGTTTTGGGTGTCTGCGTGTGGACAGACAAAACCGGAGTTTTAAGGTCCGCAACGTCACTTTCCGCGACAAAAAAATGCTGACATCACGTGTGCGACCTGTGTTTACACTAGCCGACAGCATGGATACCCTCAGAGCTGCGCTCGCTTTATCAATTGTCCAAGCGCTTTTTGCTTGTTTGTTTTTGCAAGCGGAATTACTGCTCCTTGCGGAAGACCGCAGGTGAAGGACGAGGTTAAGAACGGGGGAAGTGGCGCCGCCTACAGGTCTGGCATGTCCTTAACAACGTATTTATCCGGGTACATGTGGACAGAGTTTATTTTTAAAACAAGGTGGTGTGGATGCAAGTTTTTGGAGAGTCGGATATTCGTTTTTTAAAAAACCCGGCTACGTGTGGACTAGGCCTTATATCAGTGTATACATTACCAACAAGTTAATAAGCAGAAATTTAAGACACAAGTAAAGAGACAAGACTTTAATCACACAACTCCTCTGAATTGATTTACAAAAATCATTTGAATTATTCGAAAATTATCAAAAAGGTAAGAGGAAAATCCCTCTTATTTACATACTTTATGTACTTTCGTACATATATTTGTTTCCTTTCTACATAGACTTGTCTGTATTCCTGTGTGCATGGTAATGATTTAGAAATATCCTAATGCCTTTTATCATGTTTTCATTTGTTTTTATAAGCCTTGTTTTCACTTTTCTTTCCTTTGATGTGCTCAAATGTAATTGTTATTTTATGCTGCAATACCTCTGAGACGTCTCGACCAGGCAGTTTACAGATGAGAACATGTTCTCAAACATTTTACCTGATGAAATAAATATTTTAACCCTTTGATGCATGAATTATGAAATCTTCAACCATGATTTTTTAAACAATTTTTTCCATTCATCTTTAGGTGTGAATGAAACAAATTTCAACAAATATTTTTTATAACATATAATAATTTACAAATAATTTATTACATGTCCACCTCAGTGGACAGTGTGCATTCTGAACATGAAATATGTTGGCTTGGCTTACTGAAGTCCAAATGGAGGGGCTCACGTGAAATAAAGTCTTCATCAGCTGTGCTTAATAGCAAAAATAAATGAATAACAATTTTGAGTACCTGTCCACTGTAGTGACCATTATGCATCAAAGGGTTAAGAGATGTATTGATCCTGTAATATAGCTTCTATTTATTCATTCTTAATCTGGACACAAAAAATTTACAAATGTTAAAAATAGAAATAATTTGTGTTTTTAAAAGCATAAGGAATCAGTCTTTACTCAGCACTTTCTTCCCTTTACTATTAACATCACGTTTATTCTCCACTGGTGGTGGAACTTAGCATGGCAAGCCAGTCTAAATAAATGTATTATTTAGTCTGGGAATGCTCCAATGAAGGCTCTCAGTTGTGGGGCGGGTTCTACCGTTATCTTTCAAACAATCTCCACATGCTACTGGACAATAAACAACGTGAGGTACTAACAGCAACGGATGTTGGTAAACTAGGCAATCCGCTATTGAACAAAATTAAAATTTGTCTTTTTTTCTAAATAAATGACCTAAATACATCTATCTGCTCCTGATTCTAATAAAGCCCAAGTCCAAATAGTCAAAAACTGATGTAAAAGCCATTTCAAAAAGGCTGTCACCATCTTGTTCCACTCATTTGCATCATCCCGCCCACCTAACCAGTAGAGCGCCTTGATTGGCCCCCAAAGCCGAAAGAACACTGTGATTGGCCCACCACTTTGGATCAATCACAGCACTCTATCGGTTTGAAACCCCAATAGCCAACTGTGATTAGCCCGCCAGAATGCTGCTAGAGGGCAGCAGAGGTTCCAACTGAGCGTTCCTAGACCAAACTTTGCAAAGCAAGAATTGGATCTAGTTCACTAGACTATGTAAAACTGGTATTGGTTTGGGATTCTTCAAACTACCTGGATTAGTTTAGACAGTCACAGTTTGTTGGATAAGTAGTTAAGTCATTAAATTAGTATATGAAATATCTGTCTCAGATTGGACTTTACAGTCTGCCGCAGGTCTGCTGCTGCTCACCTAATTATGCTTTGAACATTTAATACCCACATTGTAACCAATCTGTAGCGGCTGTGCCAGCGTACACTGAACAAAAATATAAATGCAACACTTTTGTTTTTGCTCCCATTTTTCATGAGCTGAACTAAAGCATCTGAAAATGTGTCTACATACATGAAAGACCCATGACTCTCAAATATTGTTCTGAAATCTGTCTACATGTGTGTTAGTGAGCACTTTTCCACCCCATCTCACAGGTGTGGCATATCAAGGGGCTGATTAGACAGTATGAATAATGTACAGGTGTACCTTACACTGCCCACAATAAAAGGCCACCCTGAAATGTGTAGTTTGATCAAACAGCACAATGTTGTGTTTGTGGAAAAAGTTTCAGATGTTTGAGTTCAGTTCATGAAAAATGGGAGCAAAACAAAAGTGTTGCGTTTATATTTTTGTTCAATCTACTGGAGTACATGTTTAGAATTAAGACTTTTTACAGACTTATGCTGAAATACATCAACAACAACAACAACAACAATAATAATAATAATACATATGCACATTTGCATAGAGCTTTCCTAAGTCAGAGTCTTTAAAAAGCTTTACAATACAATAATAGACACACATGCTAGTTTATAAGTAACATTGTAGCCACACAATAAATGCCATTTATTTCCTTTTTTAGTTGCAGTAAATGTTTAAATAATCAGCTGTTTCTGCCTTAATCCACTTATTATTGAATATCAGATTTTGGACCTGGCTCGACTTGATTTTCTATGTAAAACTATAAATTATAACTTAAATTATTATAAACTGACTTAAATGATAATGCATTTTTATTCATATCCAGCGCTAATCTTCAATAATAATGATAATAATAACAATAATAATAATAATAATAATAATAATAATAATTATTATTATTATTATTATTATTATCATTATTATTATTATTATTATTAATGGAAGAGCTGCACAGTTGCACAGTGGTTAGAGCTGTTGTCTTGCAGTAAGAAGGTCCTGGGTTCGCTTCCCAGCCTGGGATCTTTCTGCATGGAGTTTGCATGTTCTCCCTGTGCATGCGTGGGTTCTCTCCGGGTACTCCGTCTTCCTCCCACAGTCCAAAAACATGACTGTTAGGTTGATTGGTCTGTCTAAATTTTCCTTAGGTGTGAGTGTGTGCATGGTTGTTTGTCCCGTGTGTCTCTGTGTTGTCCTGCAATAGACTGGCTCTCTGTCCAGGGTGTACCCCGCCTGATTGCCCATTGGCCACTGGAGATAGGCACCACCCCCCCCCCCCACCACCCCCCCCCCCCCCCCGGACAGGTGGGTTCAGAAAATGGATGGATGGATTATTAATTGCAATGATGTTCTAATATTTAATGGAAATGGAAAATGAATGCGTGTTTAGTGCGTATCTAACATAGATCAGCAATTATAAAATGTTCCTGTGTATCTCTTAAATTATGATTCTGTTTGGTGTTTTTGAACCTCATAATTATTTCCAGCTCAGATCTTCTTTAAACTTCGGTCTTCAATTGATCTTATAAACTTATTTCATTCCTAAACAAGTCATGAAAGCAAAACTTATGAGTGATAATTAATATTTTCAGAAATTTTTATTCTAAATATTCTTTAATTATTATTATCAGGACACCTGTTCAAAATTGGAATTCATGCCTATCCTGGGGCTGCTCTGTTCTTTTGTTGAGCCATGAAAGCAAGCCTGTGGCTTGAAGAAGAGTGGAGCTGCAGTTGATAAAGTGTCTGATCTTCTTACATTTTTCTTTTGACCAAGTTCACAAAATGAGAAGCTAAATTAGGTTCAAAGAAAACCTCTCTGTAGCGCATTTCTCTTCTGTTCTTACACAATGAAGTCATGAAATATTCATCTTTACTCTTCAGGTGATAAAGTGCATCTGCCAGCAAATTTGAAACAATTCATAATAGGAATATTCAATTATACAGACACATATGTGAAAAGAGCACCTCAGTGGAGACGATCACTGAGAATGAGTATGTCGTCTGAAGCTGGGGAACTCAGAAGAAAGAACAGCAAAATGCACCACTGAGCCACCCAGTCAGGAAGCATGCTTACTGTGTGTTTTATTGTTTTGTCCAGAGGTAAACATGTCTTTGTGATCCTGTGTACAGTTCATGACACCAGTCTGGTTAGAAACAACTAACTGGTACAATTAAAAGTAGATCGCTCCAACCATGAGTCCAGAGAGTATTCAGAGATGCATCAAGTGTCACGCAGTCCAATCAGACGAAAAACAAACATCTCCAACAGCAAACCCTCATCACTCTGTCATCCCCCAGACTCACGCTGCGGTCTTCTTGATGACTGAGCAAACAAATTTCTACGTCTTTTACTGTTTGGTGTTTGAGGTTCAGGGTGGTGGGGGGCCGCTTGGTAATCGTATCTGTGCCCTGTGATTGTATGTCTCTGCATTGAGGAGGAGGGTGTGTGTGTGTGTGTGTGTGTGTGTGTGTGTGTGTGTGTGTGTGTGTGTGTGTGTGTGTGTGTGTGGTGTGGGGTGGAGGGGTGGGGTGGGGTGGGGGGCAAAAACATAATTGGCATGGCCCCAGTGACACTGTCCGTCAGATTGTGTTGTGTCTCTCTGTGTGCATTCGTGGGGCCCCTGCAATGTTTCATTAAACAAGGAGCTGAGGCCTCTGAGGAGATGTTTGTGCAGCCTCGGTGGCTCCAGCACACAGAGGGGTGAGGAGCGAGGAGTGAGGAGCAAGTCTCATCACAGACTCACACCATTAGCTCCGCAACTATGGCATGTTACCGTGTAAGTCACATTAACTGAAGTTTTAAGGGAATTTTCCCATTTGTTATGTTTTCATTATTTTATTTTAAGTTCCAGTTTAAGGAAAATGTTTGTTCAAAAATAAAAAGAATTGAACAGATCAAACACCAGTGAATATCCTTTGTGAAACATTTACTCACCTGTTAATGGTGTGCAGGCCAATTCAACTAAAGAGCTCATTTCCTCCAGCAAACAGGCAATGACCCAAAATCTAGCAGCACTTCATGCACGAACCCATAAAACGGTGTGAAATCAAGAGGATGCTGATAGAAGAGCAGAATGAGAGTTAGAACCTTGATTAAAAAATGTAAAATCAGAGGGAACTGATTCAAAAACACACTGAGAAGTAAATATGGATCAATGTCTGATCACAGCAAATTCTAAAGGAACATATTTTAGTTCCAAGTTTCCTGATAATATATTTAGTTATCTAATTATCTGAAATGAGTAGTTTAATTATCACTGACTGACACACATTCAAAGGGATGCTAAGCAACCAACTCAAGTCACCAGAACAAAACGCAGCATTTTAAAATACTTTTAACAGTTTTTAAGTGTCTTAATGGTCTTGGGCCTTCTTATCTTTCAGAACGGCTTTTACCGTATAAACCTACGCGGTCTCTGCACTCCTCTGGCAGCCGTCTCCTTGTCATCCCTAAAGTTAGGCCTCATATTCACAGCGAGGCGTCCTTCCAGTACTAAGGTCCCCGCCTCTCGAACGAGCTGCCAGGGGACCTCAAGGCCGCAGAGAACGTTCATGTTTTTAGAAACAGATTCAAGACCCATCTTTTTAGCTTAGCTTTTAACTGATTACTATCACTTTTTTAATTAATTATTTAATTAATTAATTAGGTAATTCATTTATCTATTTTTATGTATTTATTGTATGTATTCTTTTTTAATAGATGCTATTTTAATCTATTTAATCAGTTTTTTTAAAATAAACACACACACACACACACACACACACACACACATATATATATATGTATGTATATAAACTCTGTTATTTTTTTTAACCATAGATCTATGATCAACATTATTTTAATATCTGTATAACTTTTTATATTACAATTTTCATTTTAGCTCTCATTATTTTATATTTTAACCTTAATTTAACCTTTTTCCAGTGTTTTCTCTGTGGGAACCCTCTGCCCCGGGGGTGGTGGTCAGCTGTGGTGGCCTGGGTGCTTTCCAGGTATGCCTGGGTGCAGTGTTGGGAGTAACGCGGTACAAAAGTAATTAATTACTGTAATGCATTGCTTTTTGCTGTAATGTGGTAATGTAAGGCATTACAGGGAAAGAAAATGGTAATATTTACTCGGTACAATTGTCAGTAACGCGGTAATTACAATGCATTTTTAAACCCAGAATCAAGATGTGGGTTTCCTAAAAATTCAAATTGCGGGAAGCCTGAAAAAAGATCCAGTATATATATTACATAATATATATATTACATATATATATATATTACATCATTTTTGTGGGCATTCTTTGAGCAGAGAGGCCCCAACGGTAATGGCTCAAATACTCCAGCTGCATCCTGCATGCGGCCGCTGTTATATTCACAAAATCGCTCCACCAAAACAAAGTAATTTGTTTGCATTCGTTTATATCAGCCCATATGCTCTGGTACTTTGTGTACTTTTCAGCTGATTTCATAATCTGTGCCACGGTGATTTCAACTCATTGCTGCTGGAGCGCAGCGCATATTAAGCAGTATTTATTTATTTTCCTCTCAGTGCTGCACACAGACAGCTGGTGTGATCAGCTCTGAAAAGCGTTGATCACAATTTGCAGATCACGTTTATTTTTTACGGAGGTCGGCTGCGGATTCCTCTTCTGGGCGGCATTCTAGGAATCGAAACTAGGAATCGAAAAAAAAATTTGAACGATTCCGGGAAAAACTGACAGTTGGTCCTGATTCCAATCGATGCTCGATGCCCAACCTTACTTATTTATGACTTTTCTAAAGACGACATATTAGTCTAAACTCAACTTTTGCATCCTTTTCTTCTGACATGTTAGTCTCTACTGCCTCTATAAATACTTCAAAAGTGGAAAATAAAATGTCCATCCATTTTCTGTCAGGGTTTGGTTTTAGGAATTATGTACATAAAACAAGCAGTTTCAAAAAGTCCTTTTTTGTGATGTCACAAGCATAACCACATCTCACCTGAAGGAGAGAGCTGTTGCTAATAATCTCCCAGAGTTTGGAGCTACTCAGCCTATAGAGCTCCGGGAGTTGACGTCACTTCTCCCGGCATGCAACAGTTCATATCGAAACGGCGCCATATTGGCATGCAGAAGCCAGCAGCTGGACTATTTGTTATTGTCAGAAAACTCAATCAAACGGGAAATATGGTAGATTCCTGTTGTGCCCCAGGATGCAGAACAGACGCGGATGACATAAGGAATGAGTCATCTACAGGATTCCCCAAGATCCGGAGCGCTGCAAACATTGTATCATTGTAATAAAACGCGCTAGTGACCGGGCGAAAATGAAACTGCGGGATCCCGAGAGTAAAGGTTTTCGCTTATGCAGCGACCGCTTCATATCAGGTACTTAAAACAACGTTACCTCAACTGTGTATGGTATTTATTTTAAATGCTTTTATTATGATTCTTAGTGGGCTTCCTAAACTTATTTTGGTGAGGCTTTTTCTGTCTTATTACTCATAGCAACAAGTAAACGTCACGTAAAACGTTGCCTCGTGAGTTCTGCGTGCTGCCGTTTACGTGTTTTATGATGACAGCAGTTAACCGGCTAAGCTGTATTTAATTTTTAAGCAATGGTTGATCAATTGTCAGATCACACATAAAAAGCACTTTGGATTTCTATTATCTGTCTCACCGAGACTACTTACATGTAAATCTGTTATTTGTCCGTCCATCCATCCATTTTCATCCGCGTATCCGGAGTCGGGTTGCGGGGGCAGTAGCGTGACTTCCCTCTCCCCAGCCGCCGGAGCCAGCTCCTCCGGGTAAATCCCAAGGGGTTCCCCGGTCAGGTCCGGTGTTGTGCCAGTAAGAAGTCCGCTCCGACAGCTTCTGGCGTCGGAGCGGGCAGTAGAGTCGAGAGTCCCAGACCTCTCCCCAGCTCCTCCGGCCGGGGGAATCCCAAGGGGTTCCCCGGTCAGGTCCGGTGTTGTGCCAATAAGAAGTCCGCTCCGACAGCTTCTGGTGTTTTAAAAAAGTATCCCAGGGGCACGGTAAGGGTCGGAGATGTTTAGTCTATTTAATTTCTGACTATATGAAACGATTTCTTCAGTTTTAAAGTGTGAAGTAAACTCCACCGAAGTAAAATCCAAGCGGATCCCGTTCATGTTCATGGTTACATCCGTGTTTGTTTACCTTTTCTGCATGCCAAAATGGCGTCCACTAACTGAGAGTCACGTGGGGTCCGGAGCTCTATAGCAGCCCGAGCAGGGAAAGGGTGGGTGGGGCCAGAGCTCTGAAATGTCTCATTCTGGAAGGTACTGAAAATGTCAAGAATAAAACTGCTGAAAACGCTTTATGTGAAACATATTTAGTGCAAAGAACTTCATGAACATGTTTAGTGTAAACCTGGGATTCCCAAAGTGTGGTGAGCTGCTGCTAGGGGGTGCACGAGGTGAAAAGTGTAATGGCTGCGGAGCTCAGAGAAGTCTGTCAAAAGTCACCATTAGCGTTGCCAGAAACTCATTTGTGGGTGGGCTTAAGAAAATGTAAGTGGGCCCAATAAACGTAATTGAAAACAAGTATATTTTGCTTGTGTGTGTGTGTGTGTGTGTGTGTGTGTGTGTGTGTGTGTGTGTGTGTGTGTGTGTGTGTGTGTGTGTGTGTGTGTGTGTGTGTCCTCCGCACATGCCCTAGCTCAGGGGTCGGCAATCTGCGGCTCTGGAGCCGCATGCGGCTCTTCCATCCATCTGATGCGGCTCTCTGTGCTTGTAAAATAATGAATGGATGTTTAAATAAAATGCTTTATATTTTACTGCATAAAGTTTACATCTGTATGCCAATTCTAAATGTAAAGATTGTCTGCGTAAACCTGAACACGTCCAACTCGGTCTTACTGTGAGACCGGGTTGACACGTCACGCTTGTGCGTAATCATAGGCGCTTCTGAGCTGAAGAGGATGTGAGATTCTGGGATTCTCCTCAGACGCCACATTGGAGACAGGAACAAGCACAATTCAGCCAAAGTTTCATCATCAGGAAACATTTTCTAAGTGACAAGTCTCTCTGAGAGACCGGGTTTGGAAAACGCTCGCTTCAGTCGGAGGAATCTTCCCGCATGCGCTCTGGTTCTGCGATGCGCTCCAAGCCCCTCTCCACATCTTCAGCTCGCTGTGCACCCTATGTACACGCTGACAGTGAGCTGCGCTGAGCAGTGTCCAGCTCAGATGTTCAGAAGGGAATCTTTTCTTGAGAGATTTAGCTACATCTGCGATTTGCAAAACGAATGAAGTGTCAGTTCGTCTGCATGCGTCGGGGTAATTCTTTCTCTTCTTTCTCCGTCAAAATAAACAGCCAAATACGGGAACTGTCCGGTCAACACAAGCCCTTCTTTTAACTGTTCTGTTTTCTTGTGAAAATTGTTACAAATTTAACTTGAGAGCCAGGCGCACTGCACTGTTATCTCAGTCACTGTAAATGAGGGAAAAACAAATTGATCGGATCCTTTTCTGACCTTCCCCACCTACAAAGTTTAATTACAACAATCAAACGTGACAGAGCCTGGATTTGTATTCTGAACAGTCTAAACATGTTTTAAAAAGAAACGTATGACAAAAGTGGCACCTGCTCAGTAAAACCACCAACAGGGTGAAAAATATCAAAATATTGTAGGCAGAGACGGGCTACAACTTCTGGATCCATTTTATATAAATCGTTTTATTGATTATCGTCTTATGAAAGATAGCTTTGACGTACACGAGCGACCGGTACCGGCTGCTGTCACCTGTTGTGAACAGCGTTCTGCTGTCTGAGGGTAGGCCCCGCCCACAACGCCGCGGCTGCTGCTGTGTTTTCTTTACTGTGGGAAATGGGTAATAATGGCTCTTTGATGGGAACAGGTTGCCGACCCCTGGTTTAGCGTGACGTCTGATATATATATATATATATATATATATATCTCCATGCCCTGAAGTGGGGCTGGGGGGTGCGTCAACATGGTCGGGACATAGAAGGGGGTGCGCAGCTAAATAAGTTTGGGAACCAGTGGTGTAAACCATAGAACCACTTTAAAAAATCATACATGTCTCTTTTAGCGACTCTTACAAAGCTTGTATTAGGTGGCACAATCATAGCTCTCCAAGCAAATCAGACTTGGTGTTTCATAAATCTGTTTTAAAGGATAAAGTGTAATTGTTCACAGAAACAGTGAGCAGTTGGAGACAAAGCTAATTACACAACTTTTATACGCTTTGGCACAAAAAACAAGAACCAAAATCCAGTTGAGCATAAAAGGGCCAAAACTCCTTCACGGGCCTCAACTTCAACAGAGATAACCATCTGAGATATTGAATAAGGAGATGGAAGAATAACAAGAAGCATAAAACCCCAAGGAATTCGTGCTGCCTTATAAGGTCTTTAATGACGGAGGGAGGGAGGCCAGAGGGGTCAGAGGGGCACCGAGTGGTGGACAGTACCAGCTCGTCTGGGAAACATCAGTCTGTGAATGTGGAGCTAACAAGTTTAATAAATAAGATCACATCCAAGAGAAATTTCACTCAGAGCATGTTGTGGTCTGGGTTTAATAAGTCCAGATGGAGGGCCAACTTTTCCATTTTCAAAAAGGGTCGATATCCTCTTGTAAATTACCCATAATTCCAGCATTCAAATGGCTCTTCGTATTTTCCACCGAGCCGTCCGGCGCTGCAGCTAACAGACTATTCATCTCTAGATAGCACACTTGTAGCACTCACTCTGCTCATCTGTCCATCAGGTGAAATTTAATAATCATATTTGTGTAACTCCCCCTTCTTATTCCCACACATTCAACAGAAGCTGAATACGCTCCACTTCAGTTGGCTCCACATGTCTACTTGTGTCTGCTAGCAATTAGCAGGAAGGTTTGTGCGACCCCCATTGTTTGGACTGCCGGCCTCTCGCACAGATAATGAACTATAATCGCTGAGTGACACCGTAATTGCCAAGGTGTATGGTGACACGAGAGCCGACGCAATTACCCTGCTTTTGACATCAATGCTCTCATTAAATGATGTCATTGAAACATGACGCTTTGCGTACACACCCAGCAGCCCGGGTGCTAACTTGTGCAAATTCATGCAACAAACATGCTCTGCAAAGGTTCACAGGTACTGATGGTGAAATGCACTGACTGGGATCTGCTTAATGATTCAATTTTTTTTTCAAAGTTTGTCATAAAAACACACAACTAGTAATTAGTGGCACATCAATTAGTTTTTTATGATAAAAAGGAGTTACATACTCTGCTATAGAAAATCAGCATGCATCACTTATATTTTATGTCAGAAATAACATGTTCATCTTCTGGTTTTATACATCTACAACAAAGGCATGGCTTCCATCTACTTCGTGAACCCTAACCTGTACAAAGCGACTTTAATATTCATTTCTGTTTTCACTTAAGGTTGTGCTTAGAAGTGCCATTACAAGGTGCTAGTGCAAAGCATGCAAGTGTTTTTTTTATTAAGTGTTGGAAGCTACAGTTAATTTAGTCACGCTGTAAAAAGGTGTCAAGCAAATCACTTGTTTCACTTTTATTGTCACACCTCAAAATCACTTATTTACACTGTACTCTGCAGAATGAGAAGCACCCAGCAGCTCTCTGCAGCACGCATACATAAAAAAACACAAATCTGCTTTTTCTGATATTTAGCATTAAAAATATTTTATTTGATACAGTTTCATTCACACACACACACACACACACACACACACACACACACACACACACACACACACACACACACAACAGTGACAAAGAAGCACACAAGCCAAACAAGCACAAGGCCAGTACCATAAATAAACAAGAATTTGTAAGGCTGACTTTTGCAATTAGGCCTGCAAGGGAAAATTTATCCATAAGAAAATGTTTAATGAGCTTCAGCTAGCAAAGAAACCAGGGGAGGAGAAAACGCCAGCACCCTGGTGATGGCTCATCACTCAAGAATAAACGTCCAAAATATCCTTCAGCGTGTGAATTATAGCCTACTTTTCCTGTGATGGCTGTGCAGAGACACCCGAATCCTCATAAAACCCTGAAGCAATTAAAACTGGTTATTTTTCACCCTCCTTTCTAAATTCTGTAGCAATTAATCTGCCCAATTTGATTATGAACGGCACAAATTAAACAATAAAGAGCTGTCTAATGAGGGATTAATTATGGTTAGTAGGAGGGAAGTGGGAGCGGAGCAGCAGCCATGTGTCAGTGTCTCCTGCAGACAGGGCAGGGCCATAAGGAAGACAAAGAGGCTCCTCGTCCATGTGGTCCAGCACTGATAGGGTCCCCTCATCACAGATCAGTAGATGCTCAGCCCGAGGAGCCCATAAAAGGCCCGGCTGTAATTGAAAGTGCCAAAATCAATAGCGCTGACAGGCTTAATTAAATTAAATATGTGTCCCATAGGAGTGGAGAGGGAAGGGAGAGGGTACAGAGGAGGCTGGAGGAGGAGGGCTGCTGCCTGAGTGAGCTCACTGTCTGAGGACATCTTTAGTCTGAGTGCATGATAGATCTAATGAGAACAGAAGTTAGGAAAAACTTTAACAAGATGAAGCTTTGCTTCAGAGTGCAAAACTAGCGTCATCTCACGTCTGAACCTTAGAAATAAAATAAATCAGGAATTAATTATTGCAACTGTGCAATTTCCACATTTGTGTGTACATGATTTTACATTAGCACAAGCTGGTGTTAATTTGAAATGATCAGACAGGGCTATTCAGTTGTAAGCATTTTATTTTAATCCAAACAAAACAGCAAACAAAGAACTTAACAGAGTTGTACTGACTGTGTCGGCCAGCCCACCTTTAAAACTTTTCACTTTGAGTTTCAAGCCCCATTTGATCCCTGGTTCTGCTACAGTTACAGTTATGCCACATAACTTTCAGAGCCCTTTCTTTGATTTTTGCCCTTTATAAGCAGAAGGTCTTCCACTGCAGGCTCATGGTCCTGCAGGAAGACGCAGAGAGACACTGGACAATACAGGTACGAGAAGGAGAAGAAAATCCTCTTCAATTCAGGCCCTGGCCACATTTAAAAGATTAGGCAGCCCAAGTCACAGGAAGGTCACTTGCAGTGTGTTCCTGTGTGTGGAGAAGGACAGGATCGGGTCAGACAGGATGGTGATGGGAGAGGAGGGGGAGGTGGGGAGAGAGAGAGAGAGAGAGAGAGAGAGAGAGAGAGAGAGAGAGAGAGAGAGAGAGAGAGAGAGAGAGAGAGAGGCTCGAACCTTCTGGATAAATTTAAGGCACATACTTGTGAGATTAGGATGGAGCCAGGTTTGTTAGTGAGAGACGGGGAGAGAGAGAAAGAGCGAGCGAGAGAGAGAGAGACAGAGAGAGAGAGAGAGAGAGAGAGAGAGAGAGAGAGAGAGAGAGAGAGAGAGACAGAGAGAGAGAGAGAGAGACAGAGAGAGAGAGAGAGAGAGAGAGAGAGAGAGAGAGAGAGAGAGAGAGAGAGAGAGAGAGAGAGAGAGACATGTCCTGATTCTGGTCTCATTCGTGCTTTAATTTTGAAACATGCTTATTGGCCGAATTCAGTACATTAGAAAACATTTTTTTAAATATGAAAATAAGTTGAAATAAATTATACAGAAGCATTTTTGTCTGAGCAAAAATATACACATGTCTAAACATGAGGGTGACATTTCAAAATAAAATCTTGCTCTGTAGGTTTTTGTGAAGGAAAAATCTGAAC